>NW_027524287.1:0-33853 GCF_052094955.1 Ictidomys tridecemlineatus | reverse complement strand
TCTTTCTGCACCCCAGTCTCCAAACTCTGTTTTCTGAAACAGTCCTTCTACACCCCAATCTCCGAACTCTGCTCTCTGTAACAGTCCTTCTGTACCAGAGTCTCCAACCTCTGCTCTCTGTAACGGTCCTTCTGCCCCCCAGTATCCAACATCTGCTTTCTTTGTCAGTCCTTCTGCACCCCAGTATCCATCCTCTGCTCTCTGTAAAAGTCCTTCTGCACCTCAGTCTCCAACCTCTGCTTTCAGCAACAGTTCTTCTGAACCCCAGTCTCCTACCTCTGCTCTCTGCAACATTCCTTCTGCACCCCAGTCTCAAACTTATGCTGTCTGTAAAAGTCTTTCTACACCCCAGTCTCCAAACTCTGCTCTCTGTAACGATCCTTCTGGACCCCAGTCTCGAACCTCTGCTCTCATCAACGATCCTTCTGCATATAAGTCTCCAACCTCTGCTCTCTGCAATGATCCTTCTGCACCCCAGTCTCAAACCTCTGCTCTCTGCAACAGTCCTTTTGAACCCCATTCTCCAACATCTGCTTTGTTCAACAGTTCTTCTGTACCTCAGTCTGAAAACACCCCTCTCTGTAATCCTCAATCTGCAACCCAGTCTCCAACATATGCTCTCTGTAACAGTCCTTCTGTACCTCAATCTCCAATCTCTGCTCTATGCAACATTCCTTCTGCGCACAAGTCTCTAACATCTGTTCTCTTAAACAGTCCTTCGACACCCCAGTCTCCAACCTCTGCTTTATGCAACAGTCCTTCTACACCCCAGTCTCCATACTCTGAACGCCCCAACGATCCTTCTGCACCCCATTCTCCAAACTCTGTTTTCTACATCAGTTCTTCTGCACCCCAGTCTCCAACCTCTGCTCTCTGAAACAGTCCTTCTGTACCACAGTCTCCAACCTCTGTTCTGTGTAAGGGTCTTTATGCACCCCAGTATCCAACTTCTGCTTTCTGTATCAGTCCTTTTGAACCATAGTCACCAAACTCTGCCCTCTATAACCGTCCTTCTGCAACTCAGTCTGCAAACTCTGCTCTCTGCAACAGTCCTTCTGCATCCCAGTCTCGATCATCTGCTCTCTGCAACATTCCATTTGTACCCCAGTCTCCAACATCTGCTCTCTGCAACAGTCATTATCCACCCCAGTCTCCAAATTTTGCTCTGTGTAACAGTCCTTCTGTACTGCATTCTACAACATCTGCTCTCTGTAATGGACTTCTGCACCCGAATTTCCAACCTCTGCTTTCTGTGTCAGTTCGTCTGCACCCCAGTCTCCAAACTCTGCTCTGTTTAACTGTCCTTCTGCACTTTAGTCTCCAACCTCTGCTCTCTGCTACAGTCCTTCTGGACCCCAATCTCCAACCTCTACTCTCTGCAACAGTCCTTCTACATCCCAGTCTAAAACCACTGCTCTCTGCAACAGTCCTTTTGCACCCCAGTCTCCAACATCTGCTCTCTGTAACAATCCTTCTGCACCTCAGTCTTCAAACTCTGCTCTCTGCAACGATCCTTCTGCATCCCAGTCTGAAACCTCTGGTAGCTGCAACAATCCTTGTGAACCCCAGTCTCCAACATCTGCTTCCTGCAACAGTTCTTCTGTACCTCAGTCTGAAAACTCTGCTCTCTGCAATAATCCATCTGAATCCCAGTCTCAAAACTCTGTTCTCTGTAACAGTCCTTCTGTAACTCAGTCTCCAATCACTGCTCTCTGCAACAGTCCTTCTAAACCCAAGTCTCCATACTCTGATTGCCCCAACGGTCCTTCTGCACCCCAGTCTCCAAACTCTGTTCTCTACATCGGTTCTTCTGCAACCCAGACTCCAAACTCTGCTCTGTGTAACAGTCCTTTTGTACCAGAGTCGCCAACCTCTGTTCTCTGTAAGGGTCCTTATGCACCCCAGTATCCATCCTGTGTTTTCTGTATCAGTGGTTTGAACCACAGTCTCCAAACTCTGCCCTCTGTAACCGTCTTTCTGCAACTCAGTCTGCAACCTCTGCTCTCTGCAACAGTCCTTTGCACCCTAGTCTCCAACATCTGCTCTCTGCAACAGTCATTATGCACCCCAGTCTCCAAACTTTGCTCTCTGTAACAGTCCTTCTGTACTGCATTCTCCTACCTCTGTTCTCTGTAAGGGTATTTCTGCACCCCAATTTCCAACCTCTGCTTTCTGTGTCAGTCCTTCTGCAACCCAGTCTCCAACCTCTGCTCTGAGGGGGAGATACACTCTGGCCTCTTGGCTTGGAGGTTTGGTCTGGGGCCAGCTGACCCATTTCTGCTGGCCTGAGATGAGGTGGGACACCGAGGTGGAAGGGAACAAGGGGGGAAGCATCCCTAGCTCATGGCAGCAAGAAGGTTGGGGCAGGGGAGGGGACAAGAGAAGACAGTTCGCAGAGGACTAGATGTGATTCCCCAGGGCATGTCCCCGGCCACACTCCACCTGCCCACACTTTTCTCAGTAGAGTGGGCCTTTCAGATAATTAACCCACAAAATGGATGGATCCACAGATTAGGTCACAAGTCTCACTGTCTAATCATTTCACCTCTGAACACTGCTACTGTGGCTGACCCTGAGCTTTTGGTGAGGGGATACCTTATTTCTACGCCATAATAATCTCTAAAGTCCATGTGCTTTGGTTAGAATACCTTCATGTTGTCTGGGAGAGTAATCGGGTGCCAAAACAAGATTAAAAAGAAATATCTGGTAACTGAAGATGTGACATTTGGAGCTTGGGGAAAAGCTCTGAAGAGAAGCCCTGGGTGGAGCACTTTAAAATCCTGGTGACGAGGACACAAGAGGGCACCTGGTCTGTGGGGTAGCTGAGTGGCAGTGGGATCACTCATTAAAACATAAAAAAAAAAATGAGAATGAGCATGTCCGGGGAGAGGAAAGGAGGAAAGAAGGTTGGGCCTAGAGTCTGGGTACCTGCGGGGTCTCCCCAAGGAGATTCCAGGAGGCAGCAGGACAGGGTCCCAAAAGATAGGCCTGGGAGTCATGGCTTAGCGTGACTGTGGAAGTCACAGGTGCTAATAAAGGCAAAAGAGAGCAGGGTGAGGAGAGAGGGCCTGATAGACTGTGCCATAAAAGAAGGTGTCCAGAAGAAGCTCATCAGCTATCAGCAATCATTCTGCACAACAGTGTCAAAGATCTGCTCTCTTTGCCAGGCCTTCTGCACCCCAGTCTAAAACCTCTGCTCTCTATAACAGTCCTTCTGCAACCAAGTCTACAACCTCTGTTGCCTTCCACAATCCTTCTCCATCCAAGTCTCCAAGTTCTGCTCTCTGGAACACTCTTTCTGCACCCAAGTCTCCAACATCTGCTCTCTGCAACAGTCCTTTTGCAACTCAGTCTGAAAACTCTGCTCTCAGGAACAATCATTCTGCAAAACAGTCTCCAAACTCTGCTCTCTATAATATCCGTCTGCACACCAGTCTCCAAACTGTTATATCTGTAACAGGCCTTCTGCACCCCAGTATAAAACCTCTGCTCCCTGAAAGAATCCTTCTGCACCCCTGTTTCCAAGTTCTACTCTCTGAAAGAGTCCTTCTGCACCCCACTCTCGAACATCTACTCTTTGCAAGAGTCCTTCTGTACCTAAGTCTGAAAAATCTGCTCTCTGAAAAAATCATTCTGCAACCAAGTCTTCAAACTCTGCTCTCTGTAACAGTCCTTCTGCACCTGAGACTCCAAACTCTGCTCTCTATAATATCCTTCTGAACACCAGTCTTCAAACTGTGCTATCTGTAACAGTCCTTCTGCACCCCAGTCCCCAACCTCTGCTCTCTATAACAGGCCTTCTTAACCCCAGTCTCCAACCTCTTCTCTCGGAAACGATTATTCTGCACCTCAGTCTCAAAACTCTGCTCTCTGCAACAGTCCTTCTGCAGCTCAGTCTTAAAACTCTGCTCTCTGTAACATCCTTCTGCACCCCAGTCTCCAAACTCTTCTCTCTGTAACAGTCCTTCTGCACCCCAGTATCCAACCTCTTCTCTCTGTAACAAACCTTCTGCACCTCAGTCTCAAAACTCTGCTCTCTGCAACGGTTCTTCTTCACCACAGTCTCCAAACTCTGCTTCGTGTATCAGTCATTCTGCAACACAGAATCCAACCTCTGCTCTCTGTAACAGTCCTTCTGCACCTAAGTCTCCAACCTCTGCTCTCTGTAACAGTCCATCTGCACCCCGGTCTCAAATCTATGCTCTCTGCAACATTTCTTCTGCACGTCAATATCCAAACTATGCTCTCTGTAACTGTCCTTCTGCACCCCAGTATCCAACCTCTGCTCTCTGTAAGATCCTTCTGCACCTCAGTCTCCAACCTCTGCTATGTGAAACGATACTTCTGCACCCCAGTCTTCAAACTCTGCTCTCTGTAACAGTCCTTCTGCACCTCAGTCTCTAAGCTCTGCTCTCTGTAAAAATCTTTCTGCAACTCAATTTCCAACCTCTGGTCTCTGTAACAGTCCTTCTGCACCTCAGTATCCAACCTCTGCTCTCTGTAATGATCCTTCTGAACTTCAGTCTTCGACCAATGCTCTCTGTAACAGGCCTTCTGCACTGCAGTCTCAAACCTCTGATCTCTGTAACAGTTCTTCTGCACCCCAGTCTCCAAGCTCTACTCTCTGTTACAGTCCTGCTGCACCCGAATCAAACCTCTGCACTCTGTAAAAATCCTTCTGAACCCCAGTCTCAAAACTCTGCTCTCTTTAACAGTTCTTCTGAACCAGAATATCCAAATCTGCTCTCTGTAACACTCCTTATGTAACCCAGTCTCCATCCTCTGCTCTCTCTAGGAATCCTTCTGCACCCCAGTCTCCAACCTCTGCTCTCTTTAAAAGTCCTTCTGCACCTCAGTCTCCAACCTCTGCTCTCTGTAACGATCTTTCTGCACCTCAGTCTCCAACCTCTGCTCTCTGTAACAGTCCTTCTGCATCCCAGTCTCCAACATCTGCTCTCTGCAATGATCATTCTTCTCCCCAGTCTCCAACCTCTGCTCTCTGCAATGGTCCTTCTGCATCCCAGTCCCCAAACTCTGCTCTCTGTAACAGTACTTCTGTACCGCAGTCTCCAACATCTGTAACGGTCCTTCGGCACCCCAATTACCAACCTATTTTTTCTATAATAATGTTTCTGCACCTCAGACTCCAACTTATGCTCTCAGTAAAAGTCCATCTGCACCTCAGTCTGAAACCTCTGCTCTCTGCAACGATCCTTCTGTACGTCAGTCTCTGAACTGTGCTATCTGTAACAGTCTTCCTGCACCCCAGTCTCCAACCTCTGCTCTCTGTAAAACGCCTTCTGCACTCCAGTTTCTAAACTCTGCTCTATGTAACAGGCCTTCTGCACTCCAGTCTCCAACCTCTTCTCTCTCCAACGATCTTTCTGCACCTCAGTTTTCAACCTCTACTCTCTGCAACAGTTATTCTGCACCCCAGTCTCTAACCTCTGCTCTCTGTAAGATTATTCTTCAACTCAGTCTCTAAACTCTGCTCTGTGTAACAGTCTATATGCACCCCAGTATCCAACCTCTGCTGTCTGTAACAATCTAAGGCACCTAAATCTCAAACTTCAGCTCTCTGCATCTGTCCTTCTGCACGCCAGTCTCCAAACTCTGTTCTCTGCAACAGTCTTTCTGCACCACGGTCTCCAAAGTCTGCTTTCTGTTTCAGTTCTTCTGTACCCCAGTCTCCAACCTCTGCTCTCTGAAACAGTCCTTTTCCACCTCAGTCTACAACCTCTGCTCTCTGTAACAGTCCTTCTGCAACCTAGTCTTCAACCTCTACTCTCTGCAACATTTCTTCTGCACCCCAGACTCCAAATTGTCCTCTCTGTAACTGTCCTTCTGAAGCCCAGTCTCAAAAATCTGCTCTCTGTAATTATCGTTCTCCAGCATAGTCTCCAACCTCTGCTCTCCTCAACGATCATTCTGCACCTCAGTCTCAAACCTCTGCTCTCTGAAACGATCATTCTCCACCCCAGTCTTCAACCACTGGTCTCTGTAACAGTACTTATGCAGCTCAGTCTCCGACCTATGCTCTCTGTAAGATACTTCGTCACACCAATCTACAACATCTGTTCTCTGTAATGATCCTTTAGAACACCAGTCTCCAACCTCTGCTCTCTGTAACAGTCCTTCTGTACAGCAGTCTCCAAACTCTTCTCTTTGTAACGGTCATTCTACACCGCAGTCTCCAACCTCTACTTTCTGTATTAGTCTTTCTGCACCCCAGTCTCCAAACTCTGCTCTCTGTAACAGTTCTTCTTCACCTCACTCTTCAAACTCTGCACTCTGCAACAGTCCTCTGCACCCCAGTCTCCACCCTCTGCTCTCGGTAACAGTTCTTCTGCACCCCAATCTCCAAACTCTGCTCTCTGTAACACTCCTTCTTCACTCCAGTCTCTACCCTGTGATCTCTGTAACAATTCTTCTGGACATCAGTCTCCGACCTCTGCTCTCTACAACGTTCCTTCTGCTCCTCAGTTCCCAAACTCTACTATCTGAAAAAGTCTTTCTGCACCTCAATCTCCAAACTCTGCTCTCTGTAAGATCCTTCTGCAACCAATTCTCCAAACTCTGCTCTCTGTAACATTTCTTCTGCACCCCAATCTCCAAACTCTGTTCTCTGTAACAGGCCCTCTTCACCCCAGTCTTATAACTCTGCTCTTTTTAATAGGCCTTCTGCACCCAAGTCTCAAACCTCTGCTCTCTGCAACGATCCTTCTTCAACCCAGGATCCAACATCTGCTCTCTGCAACAGTACTTCTGCACCTCAGTCTGAAAACGCTGCTCTCTGCAACAATCCTTCAGCACCCCAGTCTTAAACCTCTGCTCTTGTAACACTTCTTCTGCACCTCTTTCTCCAAAATGTTCTCTGTAAGATCCTTCTGCAACACAGTCTCGAAACTGTGCTATCTGTAACAGTCCTTCTGCACCCCAGTCTCCAACCTCTGCTCTCTGCAACAGTCCTTCTGCACCCCAGTCTCCAACCTCTACTTTCTCTAAGATCCTTCTGCACCACAGTCTTCAACCTCTTCCCTCTGTATCAGTCCTTCTGCACCCAGGTCTCCAAACTCTGCTCTCTGCAATATTTCTTCTGCACCCCACTCTCCAACCTGTGCTCTCTGTAGCAGTCCTTCTGCACCCCAGATTCCAACACCTGCTCTCTTCAATGATCCTTCTTCTACCCAGTCTCCAAACTTTCCTCTCTGTAAAAGTCCTTTTGTTTCAGAGTCTCCACCTTCTTCTCTTTGTAATGGTTCATCTGCTCCCCAATTGCCAACCTCTGCTTTCTGTAAAAGTTTTTTGCACTCTACTTTCCGTATTAGTTATTCTGCACCCCAGTCTAAAACCTCTGCTGTCTGTAACAGTGGTTCTGCACCCCAGTCTCCAAACTCTTCTCTCTGCAACGATCTATCTGCACCTCAGTCTCCTAACTCTGCTCTCTGTAAATGTCCTTCTACACCTCGGTCTCCATTCTTTCTTCTCTGTAATGCTATTTCTGCACCCCAGTATTCAATCTCTGCTCTTTGTAAAAATCCATCTGCACCTCTGTATCCAACGTGTGCTCTCTGTAACAGTCCTTCTGCACCCCAGTCTCCAAACTCTGCTCTCTGTAACAGTCCTTCTGTACCGCAGTCTCCAACCTCTACTCTCTATAACGGCCCTTCTGCACCCTGATTGCCAACCTCTGCTTTCTGAAACAGTTCTTCTGCACCTCAGACTCCAAACTCTGTTCTCTGTAACAGACCTTCCAAGCCTCAGTCTGAAATCTCTGCTGTCTGAAACAATCCTTCTAAACCCCAGTCTCCAAACTGTGCTATCTGTATCAATCCTTATGCACCCCAGTCTCCAACATCTGCACTTCGTAACAGGTCTTCTGCAACTCAGTCTCCAAAGTCTGCTCTCTGTAACAGGCCTTCTGTACCCCAGTCTCCAACCTCTTCTACCTGCAACTGTCCTTCTGCACCCCATTCTCCAACCCCTGCTCTCTGTAAGATCCTTCTGCACCCCGTTTTCTAAACTTTGCTCCCTGTAACCGTCATTCTGCACCTCAGTCTCCAAACTCATCCCTCTGCAACGGCCCTTCTGCACGCCAGTATCCAACCTCTGTTTTCTGCAGCAGTCCTTCTGCACCCCAGGCTACACACTCTGCTCTCTGTTACAGTGCTTCTGCACCCCAGTCTCCAAATGCTACTTTCCGTATCAGTTATTGTGCACCCCAGTCTAAAACCTCTGCTCACTGTAACAGTCCTTCTGCACCTCAGTCTCCAACCTCTGCTCTCTGCAAAAATTTTCCTATACACCAGTCTCCAACATCTGCTCTCTGCAATGATCCTTCTGAATCCCAGTCTCCAATGTCTGCTCTCTGCAAAAGTTCTTCTACATACCAGTCTCAAAACGCTGCTCTCTGCAACATCTCTTCTGCACCCCAGTCTTTAAACTGTGCTCTCTGTAACTATCCTACTGCACCCCAGTCTCCAAACTCTGCTCTCTGTAGCGATTCTTCTGCACCTCAGTCTCCAACCTCTGATCTCTGCAAGGATCCTTCTGCACCCCAGTCTCCAACGTCTGTTTTCTGCAACAGTCTTTCTGACCCCAGTCTCCAGCCTCTGCTCTCTGTAACATCCTTCTGCAACCCAGTTTCAAAACTCTGATCTAGGTGACATTCCTTCTGCACCTCAGTCTCCAATCTCTGCTCTTTGTAATAGTACTTCTGTACCGCAGTCTTCAATCTTTGCTCACTGCAACATTTCTACTGCACCCCAGTCTACAAACTGTACTCTCTGTAACTGTCTTTCTGACCCCAGTCTTCAACCTCTGCTCTCTGCAACGATCCTTCTGCACCTCAGTTTCCGACCTCTGCTCTCTGCAACGATCCATCTTCACCCCAGTTTCCAACCTCTGCTCTCTGTAACGGTCCTACACTTCAGTCTCCAACCTCTCCTCTCAGTACCAATTCTTCTGCACCTCAGTCTCCAACCTCTGCTCTCTTTAACAGTCCTACTGCACCTCAGTCTCCAAACTCTGCTCTCTGTAACAGGCGTTCGGCACACAGTCTCCAATCTCTGCTCTCTATAACAGGCGTTCTGCACCCCAGTCTCCAACCTCTTCTCTTTGGAATGATCATTCTTCACCTCAGTCTCCAACCTCTGCTCTCTGCAACAGTCCTTCTGCACCCCAGTCTCCAACCGCTGCTCTCTCTAACAATCCTTCTGCAACTGAGTCTTTAACCTCTGCTCTCTGCAACGGTTCTTCTGAACCCCAGTCTCCACACTCTGTTCTCTGCAACAGTCCTTCTGTACCCCAGTCTCCAACCTTTGCTCTCTGTAACGGTCCTTCTGCACCCCAATTGAAAACCTCTTCTTTCTATAATAGTGCTTCTGCACCACAGACTCCAACTTATGTCTCTGCAACAGTCCTTCTGCACACGAGTCTCCAACATCTGCTCTCTGCTACAGTACTTCTACACCCCAGTATCCAACATCTGCTCTCTGTATAAGTCATTTTGCACCTCAGTCTCAAACTTCTGCTCTCTGCAGCAGTCCTTTTACACCCCAGTAATCATAATCTGCTCTGTGTAACGATCCTTCTGCACCTTAGTTTTCAACCTCTGCTCTCTGAAACGATTCTTCTGCACCCCAATCTCCAAATTCTGATCTCTGTATCAGTCCTTCTGCACCACAGTCTCCAGCATCTCCTCTCTGACGATCCTTCTTCTATCCAGTCTCCAAACTCTGCTCCCTGTAAAAGTCCTTTTGTATCACAGTCTCCAACTGCTTCTCTTTGTAACGGTTCATCTGCTACCCAATTGCCAATCTCTGTTTTTTGTAACAGTCGTTCTGCACCCCAGTCTCCAAACTCTTCTCTCTGCACCGATCTTTCTACACCTCAGTCTCCAACCTCTGCTCTTTTTAAAAGTATTTCTGCACCTCAGTCTCCATCCTTTGGTCTCTGTAATTGTTTTTCTGCACCACAGTCTCCAATCTCTGCTCTCTGTAACAATCCTTCTGCACTTCTGTCTCCAACGTCTGCTCTCTGTAACAGTCCTACTGCACCGTGTCTCCCACATCTGCTCTCGGCAATAGTCCTTGTGCACCCCAGTCTCCAGCTTCTTCTCTCTATAACGCTCCTTCTGCACTCAAATTTCCAACCTCTTCTATATGTAACAGTCCTTCTAAGCCTCAGTCTGAAACTTCTGCTCTCTGCAACAATCCTTCTAAACAACAGTCTCCAAACTGTGCTATCTGTAACAATCCTTCTGCACCCCAGTCTCCAACACCTGCTCTCTGTAACATGTTTTCTGCAACCCAGTCTCCAAACTCTGCTCTCTGTATCAGGCCTTCTCCACCCCATTCTTTAACTTTGCTCTCTGCAAAAGTCCTTCTACACCCCAGTCTCCAACCTCTGCTCTCTGCAACGATCCTTCTGCATCCCAGTTTCTAACGTCTGCTCTCTCTAAGATCTTTATGCACCCCGTTTTCCAAACTTTGCTCTCTGTAACAGTCATTATGCATGTCAGTCTCCAACCTCATCTTTCTTCAACGGCCATTGTGCACCTCAGTATCCAACCTCTGTTCTATGCAGTTGTCCTTCTGAACCCAAGGCTAAAAACTCTGCTCTCTGTAACAGTCCTTCTGCACTCCAGTCTCCAAACAATACTTTAAGTATCAGTTATTCTGCACCCCAGTCTAAAACCTCTGCTGTCTGTAACATTCCTTATGAACCTCAATCTCCAAACTCTGCTCTCTTCAACAGTCCATCTGCACCCCAGTCTCCAACCTCTGCTCTCTGCAATCGTCTTATTATAACTCAGTATCCAACATCTCCTCTCTGCAACGATCTTTCTGCATCCCAGTCTCCAACGTCTACTTTCTGCAACAGTCCTTCTACACACCAGTCTCCAAACTCTGCTCTCTGCTACAGTCCTTCTGTACCCCAGTCTCCAACCTCATCTCTCTTCAACATTTCTTCTGCACCGCAGTCTCCAAACTCTGCTGTCTGTAACTATCCTACTGCACCCTGTTCTAAAAATTCTGCTCTCTGTAGAGATCTTTCTGCACCTCAGTCTCCAAACTCTGCTCTCTGCAAGGATCCTTCTGCATCCCAGTCTCCAACCTCTGCTCTATGCAACAATATTTCTGCACCCGAGTTTCCAAGCTCTGCTCTCTGGAACAGTCCTTCTGCACCTCATGTCCAAACTCTGCTCTCTGTAACAGGCCTTCTGCACCACAGTCTCCAACCTCTGCTTTCTGTAACAGTTCTTCTGAACCTCAATCTCCAAACTCTGCTCTCTGTAACACTCTTTCTGCATCCCAGTCTCCACCCTCTACTCTCTGTAAAAGTCCTTCTGAACCTCAGTCTCCAACCTCTGCTCTCTGTAATGTCCTTCTGCAACCCATTCTTCAAACGCTGATCTCGGTAACAATCCTTCTGCACCTCTGTCTCCAAAGTCTGCTCTCTGTAAGAGTCTTCTGCACCCCAGTCTCCAAACTCTGCTCTCAGTAACAGGCCTTCTGCACCCCAGTCTTCAAACTCTGCTCTGTGTAATAGGCCTTCTGCACCCCAGTCTCCAACATCTGCTCTCTGCAACGATCGTTCTTCTACCCAGTCTCAAAAACTCTGCTCTCTCTAAATCCTTTTGTGTCACAGTCTCCAAACTCTTCTCTTTGTAACGGTCCCAATTGCCAACCTCTGCTTTCTGTAACAGTCTTTATTCACCCCAGTCTCCAAACTCTTCTCTCTGCAACAATCTTTCCGCACCTCAGTCTCCAACCTCTGCTCTCTGTAAAAGTCCTTCTGCACCTCAGTCTCCATCCTTTGCTCTCTGTAATTGTCCTTCTGAACCCCAGTCTCCAACCTCTGCTCTCTGTAACAATCCTTCTGCACCTCTGTCTCCAACGTCTGCTCTCTGTAATAGTTCTTCTGCACCCCAGTCTTCCACATCTGATCTCTGCACTGGACCTTTTGCACCCCAGTCTCCAAACTCTGCTCTCTGTAACAGTCCTTCTGTAAGGAATGTCTCCAAACTCTTCTCTCTATTATGGTCGTTCTGTACCCGAATTTCCAATTTCTGCTCTCTCTAACAGTCCTTCTAAGCCTCAGTCTGAAAATACTGCTCTCTGCAACAATCCTTCTAAACAAAAGTCTCCAAAGATTGCCATAAGTAACAATCCTTCTGCACCCCAGTCTCCAACATCCTGCTCTCTGTAACAGGTTTTCTGCAACCCAGTCTCTAAACTCTGTTCTCTGTAACAGGCGTTCTGCACCCCAGTCCCCAACCTCTGCTCTCTGCAAAAGTCCTTCTACACCCCAGTCTCCAACCTCTGCTCTCTTCAACAATCCTTCTGCATCCCAGTCTCCAACGTCTGCTCTCTATAAGATCCTTCTGAACACCGTTATCCAAACTTTGCTCTCTGTAACAGTGATTCTGCACCTCAGTCTCCAACATAATCACTCTGCAACGGCCCTTGTGCACCCAAGTCTCCAACCTGTGCTCTCTGTAACTGTCCTGTTGCACCCAGTCTCCAACCTCTGCTCTCTGTAGCGATCCTTCTGTACCTCATTCTCCAAACTCTGCTCTCTGCAACGATCCTTCTGCACCCCAGTCTCCATCCTCTGCTCTCTGTAAGAATCCTTTTACACCCCAGTCTCCAAACTCTCCTCTCTGTAAAAGTCCTTCTTCACCTCAGTAACCAACCTCTGCAATCTGTAACGGTCCTTCAGCACCCCAGTCTCCAAACTGTGCTCTCTGTATCAGTCCTTCTGCACCCAAGTATCCAAACTCTGCTCTCTGCAACATTTTTTCTGCACCCCAGTCTCCAAACTGTGCTCTCTGTAACAGTCCTTCTGCACCCCAGTCTCCAACATCTGCTCTCTGCAACGATCCTTTTTCTACCCAGTCTCCAAACTCTGCTCTCTGTAAAAGTCCTTTTGTATCGCAGTCTCCAACCTCTTCTCTTTGTAGCAGTCCATCTGCTCCCCAATTGCCAACCCCTGCTTTCTGTTAGTGTCCTTCTGCACCAAAGTCTCCAAACTCTTCTCTCTGCAAGCATCCTTCTGTACCTCAGTCTCCAAATTCTGTTCTCTCTAAAAGTCCTTCTGCATCTCAGTCTCCATCCTTTGCTTTTTGTAATGGTCCTTCTGCACCCCAGTCTCCAATCTCTGCTCTCTGTAACAATCCTTCTGCACCTCTGTCTCCAAGGTCTGCTCTCTGTAACAGTCCTTCTGCACCCCAGTCTCCAAACTCTGCTCTCTGTAACAGTCCTTCTGTACCGCAGTCTCCAACCTCTTCTCTCTATAACGGTACTTCTGCACCACAATTGCTACCCTCTGCTTTCTGAAACACTCCTTCTGCACCTGAGACTCCAAGCTCTGTCTCTGTAACAGTCCTGCTAAGCCTCAGTCTGAAACCTCTGCCCTCTGAAACAATCCTACTAAACCCCAGTATCCAACCTCTACTCTCTGTAAGATCCTTCTGCACCCCGTTATCCATACTTTGCTCTCTGTAACAGTCATTCTGCACCTCAGTCTTCAACCTCATCTCTCTGCAACGGCCCTTCTGCACCCCAGTATTCAACCTCTGTTCTCTGCAGCAGTCCTTCTGCACCCCAAACTACAAACTCTGCTCTCTGTAACAGTCATTCTGCACCCCAGTCTCCAAACTCTAATTTCCGTGTCAGTAATTCTGCACCCCAGTCTAAAACCTCTGCTCTCTGTAACAGCCCTTCTGCAACTCAGTCTCCAAACTCTGCTCTCCTCAACAGTCTTTCTGCACCCCAGTCTCAAAACTCTGCTCTGTGCAAAAGTACTTCTACACACCAGTCTCCAACATCTGCTCTCTGCAAGGATGCTTCTGCATCCCAGTCTCCAACGTTTGCTCTCTGCAACAGTACTTCTACACCCCAGTCTCCAACCTCTGCTCTCTGCTACAGTCCTTCTGCACCCCAGTCTCTAACCTATGCTCTCTTCAACATTTTTTCTGCACCCCAGTCTCCAACATGTACTCTGTAACTATCCTACTGCACCCCGGTCTCTAAACTCTGCTCTCTGTAACGATCTTTCTACACCTCAGTCTCCAACGTCTTTTCTCTGCAACAGTCCTTCTGACCCCAGTCTCCAGCCTCTGCTCTCTGTAACATCCTTCTGAACCCCAGTTTCCAAATACTGCTCTCTGTGACATTTCTTCTGCACGCCAGTCTCTACCCTCTGCTCTTTGTAAAAGTACTTCTGTACCGCAGTCTCCAATCTCCTGCTCACTGCAACATTTTTTCTGCACCCCAGTCTCCAAACTGTGCTCTCTGTAACTGTCTTTCTGACCCCAGTCTCCAACCTCTGCTCTCTGTAACAGTCCTTCTGCACCGCAGTTTCCAACCTCTGCTCTCTGTAACAGGCATACTGAACCCCAGTGTCCAACCTCTGCTCTCTGTATCAGTCCTTCTGCACCTCAGTCTCCAAACTCTGCTCTCTGCATCAGTCCTTATGCACCCAAGTCTCCAAACTGTGCTCTCTGCAACATTTCTTCTACACCCCAGTCTCCAACCTGTCCTCTCTGTAACTGTCCTTCTGCAACTCAGTCTCTAACCTCTGTTCTCTGTAACAGTACTTCTGCACCCCAGTACCCAACATCTGCTCTCTGCAACGATCCTTCTTCTACCCAGTCTTCAAACTCTGCTCACTGTAAAAGTCCTTTTGTATCGCAGTCTCCAACCTTTTCTCTTTGTAACGGTCCATCTGCACCCCAATTGCCAACCTCTGCTTTCTATAAAAGTACTTTTGCACCTCAGATTCCAACCTCTCCTCTTTGTAACAGTCCTTCTAAGCCTCAATCTGAAACCTCTGCTCTCTACATAGGTCCTACTACACCCCAGTCTTCAAACTGTGCTATCTGTAACCATCCTTCTGCACCCAGTCTCCAAAATCTGCTCTCTGTAACAGGTCTTCTGCAACCCAGCCTCCAAACTCTGCTCTCTGTAACAGTCCTTCTGCACCTCAGTCTCCAACCTCTTCACTCTGCAACAGAACTTCTGCTTTCCAGTCTCCAAACCTTTGTTCTCTAAAGGATCATTCTGCATTTCAGTCTTCAACGTCTGCTCTCTGCAACAGTCCTTCTACACCCCAGTCTCCAACCTCTGCTCTCTGCTACAGTCTTTCTGCATCCCATTCTCCAACCTATGCTCTCTGCAACATTTCTTCGGTACCCCAGTCTCCAACCTATGCTTTCTGTAACTATCCTACTGCACCTTGTTCTCCAAACTCTGCTCTCTGTAGCAATCCTTTTGCACCAAAGTCTCCAACTTCTGCTCTCTGTAACGATCTTTCTGCACCCCAGTCTCTAAACTCTGCTCTCTGCAACAGTCCTTCTGCACCCCATACTCCAAGCTCTGCTCTCTGTAACAGTCCTTCTGCACATCTGTGTCCAAAATCTGTTCTCTGTAAAATCCTTTTGCACCTCAGTCGCCAACCTCTCCTCTCTGTACCATTTTTTCTGTACTTCAGTCTCCAACCTGTGCTCTCTGTAATAGGCCTTCTACACCCCAGTCTCCAATCTCTGCTGTCTGTAAAAGTTCTTCTGCACCACAGTCTAGAACCTCTGCTTTCTGTAAAAGTCCTTCTGCACCCGAGTCTCCAACCTCTGCCCTCTGTAACAATCCTTCTGCACCCCACTCTCCAACCTCTGCTCTCTATACAGTTCTTCTGCACCCCAATCTCCAAACTCTGCTGTCTTTATCACTTCTTCTGCACCCCAGTCTCCATCCTTTTTCTCTGTAAGAATCCTTCTGCACCCCAGTCTCCAACCTCGTCTCTCTGCAAATGTTCTTCTGCACCTCAGTCTCCAACCTCTGCTCTCACTAAGGGTCCTTCTGCACACCAGTCTCCAAGCTCTGCTCTCTGTAACGATCAATCTGCAAATCAGTCTACAACCTCTGCTCTCTGTAACAGTCCTACTGCACCCTAGTCTCCAACATCTGCTCTCTGAAAGGTTTTTTCTTCTGTCCAGTCTCCAACCTCTGCTCTCTGTAACAGTCCTTTTTGTATCGCAGTCTACAAACTCTTCTCTTTTTAACGGTCCTTCTGCTCCCCAATTTCCAGCATCTGCTTTCTGTAACAGTCTTTTCTGCACCCCAGTCTCCAACCTCTTCTCTCTGCAACGATCTTTCTGCACCTCAGACTCCAACCTCTGCTCTCTGCACCAGTCCTTCTGCACCCCAGTCTCCAGACTCTGCTCTCTGGAAGATCATTTTTAATCCCAGTCTCCAAACTCTGCTCTTTGTAGCAGTTCTTCTGCACCCCAGTATCCAAACTCTGCTCTCTTTAAAAGTCCTTCTGCACCTCAGTCTCCAACCTTTGCTCTCTGTAATGGTCCTTCTGCACCCCAGTTTCCAACCTCTGCTCTTGGTAACAATCCTTCTGCACCTCAGTCTCCAACGTCTGCTCTTTGTAAAAGTCCTTCTGCACCCCAGTCTCCAACATCTGCTCTCTGCAACAGTCATTCTGCACCCCAGTCTCCAAACTCTGCTCTCTGTAACAGTCCTCCTTTAGTGCACTCTCAAAAATCTGCTCTATGTAACGGTCCTTCTGCACCCAAGTCTCCAATCTCTGTTCTCTGTAACACTCTTTCTGCACCTCAGTCTCCAAACTCTGCTCTCTGCAACAGACCTTCTGCACCTCAGTCTGAAAACTTTGTTCTCTGCAAGGATCCTTCTGCACCACAGTCTCAAAATTTTGCTCTCTGTAACAGTCTTTCTGAACCCTAGTCTCCAACCTCTGCTCTCTGTAACAGGCCTTTTGCACCCCATTCTCCAACCTCTGCTCTCTGTAATAGTGCTTCTTCACCTAAGTCTATAAACTCTACTCTCTGAAACAGTCCGTCCAAACCCCAGTCTGCAAACTCTGCTTACTGTATCACTGCATCTGCACCACTATTTCCAACATCTGCTCTCTGTAAGAGTCTTTCTGTACCTCAGTCAACAAACTCTGCTTTCTGTAACAGTTCTTCTGAACCCCTTTCCAAAGAATGTACTTCTGAACCCCTTGTCAAAATGTACTTCTGAACCCCTTGTCAAAACTCTGCTGTTCGTATCAATCCTTCTGCACCCCAGTCTCAAAATTTTGCTCTCTACAACGATCCTTATGCACCCCAGTCTCCAAACTCTGCTATCTGTAACAGGCCTTTTGCACCCAAATCTCCCACCTCTACTCTCTGTAACAGTCCTTTTGCAACTCAGTCTCCATCTTCTGCTCTTTGCAACAGTCCTTTTGCACCTCAGTCTCCAAACTCAGCTCTCTGCATTGATGTTTCTGCACCTCAGTCTCGAAACGCTACTCTCTGTAACACTCCTTCTGCACCCCAGTCTCAAACTTCTGCTGTCTGCAAAGATCCTTTTGCACACCAGTCTCCAACATCTGCTCTCTGCAAAAGTCCTTCTGCACCCCAGGCTCCAACGTCTGCTCTCTGCAATGATCCTTCTGCACCCCATTATCCAACATCTGCTCTATGTAACAGTCCTTCTGCACCCCTGTCTCCAAACTCTGCTCTCTGCAACAGTCCTACTGCAACTCAGTCTGAAAACTGTTATCTGCAATGATCCTTCTGCACCCCAGTCTTCAAACTCTGCTCTGTTATAGTCCTGTTGCACCTCAGTCTCGAAACTCTGCTCTCTGTAAGATCCTTCTGCAACCTTGTTCCAAACTCTGCTCTCTGTACCAGTCCTTCTGCACCCCAGTCTCCAACCTCTGCTCTCTGCCACACTGCTTGTAAAACCCAGTCTCCAAACTCTGCTCTCTGCAACAGTCCTTCTACACCCCAGGCTCCAACTTCTGTTCTTTGTAACAATCCTTCTTCACCTTAGCTACCAAACTCTGATCTCTGCAATGGTCCTTCTGCACCACAGTCTCCAACCTCTGCTCTCTGTAAAAGTCCTGCTGCACATCAGTCTACAAACTCTGCTCTTTAAGATCCTTTTGCAACCTTGTCTAAAAACTCTGTTCTCTGTAGAAGTTCTTCTTCACCCCAGTCTCCAACCTCTGCTCTCTGTAACAGGCCTTCTGTCCCTCAGACTCCAAACTCTGCTACCTGTAATGGTCCTTCTGAACCCCAGTCTCCAACCTCTGCCCTCTGTAACAATCTTTCTGCACCCCAGTCTCCAACGTATCTCGCTTACTGCAATGATCCTTTTGCACCCCAGTCTCCAAAATGTGCTCTCTGCAAAAGTCCTTCTGCACCCTAGTTTTCAACATCTGAAGTCTGCAACAATCTACCTGAAGCTCAGTGTGAAAATTCTGCTCCCTGCAACGATCCTTGTGCACACCAGTCTCCCAAATCTGCTTTCTGTAACAGTCCTTCTGCACCTCAGTCTCCAAAATCCGCTCTTTGTAACATTCCTTCTGCTTCCCAGAATCCAACCTCTGCTCTCTGTAACAGATCTTCTGCTCACCAGTCTCCAAACTCTGCTCTCTGTAACAGTACTTCTGCTCCCCAGTCTCAAACTTCTGCTCTCTGTAACAGTCCTTCTGTACTTCAGTTTTCAACCTCTGCTGTCTGAAACAATCCTTCTGCACCCCAGTCTTCAACCTCTCCTTTTTGTATCATTCCTTCTGCACCACAGTTTCCAACCTCTCCTCTCTGTAACATTCCTTCTGCACCTCTGTCTCCAACCTCTGCTCTCTGCAACAGTTCTTCTGCACCCCAGTCTTCATCTTATGCTCTCTGCAACAGTTCTACTGCACCCCAGACTCCAAGGTCTGCTCTCTGAAACAGTCCTTCTCCACACCAGTCTCCAACTTCTGCTCTATGTAACAGTCCTCCTGTAGTGCAGTCTCCAAAATCTGCTCTGTGTAAGGCTCCTTCTGCTCCCCAGTCTTCGACCTCTGCTTTCTGCATCAGTCCTTCCGCACCCCAGTCTCCAACCTCATCTCTCTGTAACAGTCCTTCTGCACCTCAGTCTCCAAACTCTGTTCTCTGTAACAGTTCTTCTGCACCCAAATCTCAAACCTACTTTCTGCAACAGTCCTTTCTACACCCTCTTCTCTAAACTCTGCTATCTGAAACAGTCCTTCTGCACCCCAGTCTCCAAACTCTGGTATCTGCAACAGTCTTTCTCCACCCTAGTCTTCAACCTCTGCTCTCTGTAACAATCCTTCTGCACCTCAATCTGCAAACACTGCTCTCTACAACGGTCCTTCTGTACCCTCAGTCTCTAAACTCTACTCTCTGTAACAGTCCTTCTGCACCTCAGTCTCCAAAATATTCTCTCTGTAAGATGCTTCTTCAACCCAGTATGTAAACTCTGCCCTCTGAAACAGTCTTTCTGCACACCTTCTCAAACCTCTGTTCTCAGTAACAGTCCTTCTGCACGCCGGTCTCAAACCTCAACTCACTACAACGATCCTTCTGCACGCCAGTCTCCAAACTCTGCTCTCTACAACAGTCCTTCTGCACCCCAGTCTCCAACCTCTGCTCTCTGTAACAATCCTTCTGCACCTCAGTCTCCAAACACTGCTCTCTACAACAGTCCTTCTGAACCTCAGGTTCTAAACTCTACTCTCTGTAACAGTCCTTCTGCACCTCAGTCTCCAACATATTCTCTCTGTAAGATGCTCGGTAACCCAGTCTCTAAACTCTGCCCTCGGAAACAGTCCTTCTGCACACCTTCTCCAACCTCGGTTCTCTGTAACAGTCCTTCTACACGCCAGTCTCGAACCTCTACTCGCTACAACGATCCTTTTGCCAGTCTCCACCTCTGCTCTCTACAACAGTCCTTCTGCACCCCAGTCTCCAATATCTGCTCTCTGCAAAATTCCTACTGCACCTCAGTCTGAAAACTCTGTTCCCTGCAACGATCATTCTGCACACCAGTCTCCAACCTCTTCTCTCTATAACAGTCCTGCTGTACCACAGTCTCCAAAATCTTCTCTCTGTGTAAGATCTTTCTGCAACCCTGTCTCCAAACTTTGCTGTTTTTAACAATCCATCTGCACCACAGTCTCCAACCTCTGCTCTGTGTAACAGGCCTTTTGCACTCCATTCACCAACCTCTGCTCTCTGCATCAGTCCTTCTACACCGGAGTCTCCAAACTCTGCTTTCTTTATCAGTCCATCTGCACACAAATCTCCAACCTCTGCTCTCTGTAACAGTCCTTCTGCACCTCAGTCTACAAACTCTGCTCTCTGCAAACAGTCCTTCTTTAACCCAGTCTCCAACATCTGCTCTCTGCAACAGTCTTCTGCACCAAAGTCTCCAAACTCTGCCTCTGTAACAGTCCTACTGAAAGGTAGTCTCCAACCTCTGCTCTCTGCAACAGTGCTTCTGCACACAAATCTCAAACCTGTGCTCTTTGCAACAGTTCTTCTACACCCCATGTCCAGCCTCTGCTCTCTGCAGAAGTCCCTGTGAGACGCAGTCTCCAACCTCTGCTCTCTATAACGATCCTTCTGTACCTCATTCTCCAAACTCTATTCTCGGTAAAAGTACTTCTGCACCCCTTCTCCAAACTCTGCTCTCCATAACAGGCCTTCTACACCCCAGTCTCCAACCTCTTTTCTCTATAACAATCTTTCTGCACCCGAGTCTCCAACCTCTGCTCTCTGTACAAGGTCTTCTGCACCCCAGACTCAAACTCTGCTCTCTCTAAGAGGTTTTCTGCACCCCAGTCTCCAACCTTTTCTCTCTGCAAAAATCCTTCTGCACATCAGTCTCAAAACTCTGCTCTCTGTAACAGTCCTTCTGGACCCCAGTATCCAAACTGTGCTCTCTGTAAAAGTCCTTCTGCACCTCCGTCTCCAACATTTACTCTTTGTAATTGTCTTTCTGCACCCCAGTATTCAACCTCTGCTCTCTTTAACAATCCTTTTGCACCCCAGTCTCCAACCTCTGCACTCTGTAACAGGCCTTCTGCACCTCAGTCTTCAACCTCTGCTCTCTGTAACAGGCCTTCTGCACCCCAGTGTCCAAACTGTGCTCTCTGCAACGATCCTTCAGCACCCCAGGATCAAATATCTGCTCTCTGAAACAGTCCTTCTCCAACTCAGATTCCAACCTCTGCTCTCTGTAACAGTCCTTCTAAGCCTCAGTCTGAAACCTCTGATCTCTGCAACGATTCTTCTGCACCCCAGTCTCCAAACTGTGCTATCTGTAACAATTCTTCTGCACACAAGTTTTCAACCTCTTCTCTCTACCAGTCTTATTCACCCCAGTCTCCAAACTCTGCTCTCTGTAACAGGCCTAATGCACCCCAGTCCCAAACTCTTCTCTCTGCAATGATCCTTCTGCACCTCAGTCTCCAAACTCTGCTCTCTGCAACAGTCCTTCTGCACACCAGATTCAAAACACTTTTTCCATATCAGTTATTCTGCACCCCAGTCTCCAAACTCTGCTATCTGTAACAGTACTTCTGCACCCCAGTTTCAAACCTCTGCTCTCTGCAAAAGTCCTTCTGCACCTCAGTCTTCACCTTCTGCTCTCTGCAACATTCCTTCTGCACCCCAGTATCCTAGCTCTGCTTTCTAACAATCTTTCTGCACCTCAGTCTCCACCTTCTGCTCTCTGCAACATTCCTTCTGCACCCCAGTATCCTAGCTCGGCTTTCTAACAATCCTTCTGCACCTCAGTCTCCAAACTTTGCTTTTTGCAATGGTCCTTCTGCACCCCAGTCTCCAACCTTTGTTCTCTCTAACGGTTCTTCTGCACCACAGTCTCCAAAGTCTGCTTTCAGTATCAGTTTTTCTGCACCCCAGTTTCCAACCTCTGCTCTCTGGAAAAGTCCTTCTGCACCGTAGTCTCCACCTTCTGCTCTCTGCAACATTTCTTCTGAACCACAGTCTCCATCTGTGCTCTCTGTAACAGTCCTTCTGCACCTCAGTCTGAAAACTCTGTTCACTGCAACGAACCTTCTACACCTCAGTCTCCAACCTCTGCTCTCTGTAAGAGTCCTTCTGCACCCCAGTTTCAAACCTCTGCTCTCGGCAAAAGTCCTTCTGCACCTCAGTATCCACCTTCTGCTCTCTGCAACATTCTTTCTGCACCCTAGTATCCTAGCTCTGCTTTCTATCAATTCTTTTGCACCTCAGTCTCCAAACTTTGCTCTTTGAAACGGTCCTTCTGCACCCCAGTCTCCAAACATTGCTCTCTGCAATGATCCTACATAACCCCAGTCTCCAACCTTTGATCTCTAACACAGTCTTTCTGCACCTCAGTCTCCTAATTTTAATCTCTGTAAGATCCTTCTGCACTCCTGTTTCGAACCTCTGCTCTCTGTAACAATCCTTCTGCACCCCAATCTTCAAATCTGCTCTCCGCAACAGTCCTTCTGTACCCCAGTCTGAAAACTCTGCTCTCTGCAACAGTCCTTCTGCACTTTAGTTACCAACATCTGCTCTCTGCTACAGTCCTTCTGCACACCACTCTCCAACCTCTGCTCTCTGTAACAGTCCTCCTGTACTGCAGTATCCAACCTCTGCTCTCTGTAACGGTCTTTCTGCACCCCAGACTGAAATCTCTGCTTTCTGTATCAGTACTTCTGCACCGCAGTCTCCAACCTCTGCTATCTGTAAGACTCTTCTGCACCCCAGTCTCAAACCTCTACTCTCTGCAACAGTCTTTCTGCACCCCAGTCTCAAAAGTCTACTCTCTACAAAGGTCCTTCTGCACCCCAGTCTCCAACCTCTGCTCTCTATAACAATTCTTCTGCACCTCAGTCTCCAAGCTCTGTACTCTAAAATGTTCTTTCTGCACCTCCGTCTCAAACCTCTACTCTCTGTAACATTCCTTCTGCACCTCATTCTCCAACCTCTGCTCTCTGTAGGATCCTTCTCCAACCCATTCTCCAAAGTCTACTCTATGTAACAGTCCTTCTGAAGACCAGTCTCCAACCTCTGCTCTCTGCACCAATACTCTTGCACCTCAGTCTCCAACCTCTGCTCTCTGCAACAGTCCTGCTGGATCCCAGTCTCCAACATCTGCTCTCTGCAACAGTCTTTCTGCACCACAGTCTCAAATCTCTGCTCACTTCCACAGTCCTCCCTGCACCACAGTCTCCAACATCTGCTCTCTATAAGATCCTCCTGCACTCCAGTTTCCAAACTCTGCTCTCTGTAATATTCCTTCTCCACCCCAGTCTTTAACCTCTGCTTTCTGCAAGTGTCCTGCGGCACCCCAGTCTCCAACATCTGTCCTCTTCAACAGTCCTTCTGCTCCCCAGTCTCCAACATCTGCTCTCTGTAACAGTTTTTTTGTACTGCAGTCTGCAACCTGTGGTCTTTGTAACATTCCTTCTGCACCCCAGTCTCCAACCTCTGCTTTCTATAACAGTTTTTCTATACCACAGTTTTCAAACTCTGGTCTCTGTAACGGTCCGTCTGCACACCAATTTCCAACCTCTGCTTTCTGTAGCAGTACATCTGCACCTCAGTCTCCAAACTCTTCTCTCTGTAACAGTCCTTCTACAGCTAAGTGTCCAAACTCTGCTCTCTGTAACAGTCCTTCGGCACCTCAGTCTGATACCTCTGCTCTCTGCAAGATCCTTCTGCACCCCAGTCTCTAACCACTACTCTCTGTAACAGTCCACCTGCACCCCAGTCTCCAAATCTGCTCTCTTTAACAGTTTTTCTATACCGCAGTCTTCAAACTCTGGTCTCTGTAACGGTCCTTCTGAACTCCAATTTCCAAACTCTACTTTCTGTAACAGTGCTTCTGCACCTCAGTCTCCAAACTCTTCTCTCTTTAACAGTCCTCTACACCTCAGTCTCCAACCTCTGCTATCTGTAACAGTCCTTCGGAAACTCAGTCTGACACCTCTGCTCTCTGCAAGATCCATCTGCACCCCAGTCTCCAACCTCTGCTCTCTGCCCTGATCCTACTTCACCCCAGTCTCAAACTTTTGACTTCTGCAAATGTTTTTCTGCACCTCAGTCTCCAAATTCTGCTCTCTGTAAGATCCTTCTGCACCCCTGTATCCAACCTCTGCTCTCTGCAACAGTCCTTCTGCACCTTATTCTGAAAAGTCTGCTCTCTGCAACGACCCTTCTGCACCCCAGTCTTCTACCTCTGCTCCCTCTAAAAGTCCTTCTGCACCCCAGTCTCTAAAATCTGCTATCTGCAACAGTCCTTCTGCACCCCAGTTTCCAATATCTGCTCTCTGTAACAGTTCTTCTGCACCACAGTCTTCAAACTCTGCTCTCTGTAAGATCCTTCTGCACTCCAGTTTCCAAACTTTGCTCTCTGTAACATTCCTTCTCCACTCAAGTCTCGAACCTCTGTTCTCTGCAACAGTTCTTCTGCTCCCCAGTTTCCGAGATCTGCTCTCTGTAACAGTCCTTCTGTACTGCAGTATCCAACCTCTTCTCTTTATAATGGTTCTTCTACATCTCAGTCTCAAACCTCTACTTTCTGGATCAGTCTGTCCTAACCCCAGTCTCCAAACTCTGTTCTCTGTATCTATCCTTCTGCACCTCAGTCTCCAACCTGTGCTGTAAGTAAGAGTCCTTCTGAACCTCAGTCTCCAACCTCTACTCTTGGGAACAGTCCTATACCGCAGTCTCCAACCTCTGCTCTCTGTAATGGTCTTTCTGCACCCCAATTTCCAAACTCTGCTTCCTGTAACAGTCCTTGTGCACCAGAGTCTCCAAACTCTGCTCTCTGTAACAGTCCTTCTACACCTCAGTCTCTAACCTCTGTTCTCTGTAACACTCTTTCTACACCTCAGTCTGAAATCTCTGCTCTCTGCAGAATCCTTTTGCACCCCAGTCTCCAACCACTACTCTCTGTAACAGTCCGCCTGCAACTCAGTCTCCAACCTCTGCTCTCTGTAAGATCCTTCAGTAACCCAGTCTCCAAACACTGCTTTCTATAACAGTCCTTCTGCACCTCAGTCTCCGACATCTCCTCTCTGTAACAGTCCTTATGCACCTCATTCTCAAACGTCTGCTCTCTGTAAGATCCTTCTGGAACCCAGCCTTTAAAATCTGCAGTCTGTAACAGTCCTCCTGCACAACAGTCTCCAAACTCTGCTCTCTGTAACAGGACTTCTACAAGCCAGTCTCCAACCTCTGCTCTATGTAACAGGCCTTCTGCACCCCAGTCTGCAACCTCTTCTCTCTACATCGATCCTTCTCCACCACAGTCTCCAACATCTGCTCTCTGCAACAGTCTTTTTTAACCCCAGTCTTCAACCTCTGCTCTCTGTAAGATCCATCTGAACCCCAGTCTCCAACCTCTGCTCTCTGCAACAGTCCTTCTGCAGCCCAGTCTCCAAACTCTGCTCTCTGTAACATTCCTTCTACACCTCAGTCTCCAACCTCTGCTCTCTCTAACAGTCCTTCTGCACTCTAGTCTCCAACCTCTGCTCTCTGCAAAAGTCCTTTTGCACCCCAGTCTCCAGCCTCTGCTCTCTGCAACGATCTTTCTGGACCCCAGTCTCCATCCTCTGCTCTCTGAAACAGTCCTTCTGCACCACAGTCTCCAACCTCTGCTCTCTGTAAGATCCTTCTGCAATTCAGTTTCCAAACTCTGCTCTCTGTAAGATTCTTCTGAAAACCAGTCTCCAAACTCTGTTCTCTGTAACATCTCTCTTCAACACGAGTCTCAAACCTCTGTCCTTTGCAATAGTCCTTCTGCTCCCCAGTCTCCGAGATGTGCTCTCTGTAACAGTCCTTCTGTACCGCAGTCTCCAACCTCTGCTCTCCATAACGGTTTTTCTACACTCCAATCTCCAAACTCTGCTTTCAGTATAAGTCTGTCTGAACCCCAGTTTTCAACTTCTGTTCTCTATCGATTCTTCTGCACCTCAGTCTCCAACCTGTGCTTTATGTAAGAGTGGTTCTGCACCCCAGTCTCTAACCTCTGCTCTCGGTAACAGTCCTATACCGCAGTCTCCAACCTCTGCTCTCTGTAATGGTCCTTCTGCACCCCAATTTCCAAACTCTGCTTCCTGTAACAGTCCTTCTGAACCTGAGTCTCCAAACTCTGCTCTCTGTAACAGTCCTTCTGAACACCAGTCTTCGAACTCTGCTTTGTGTATCTGTCCTTCTGCACCTCAGTCTCCAAACTCTGCTCTCTGTAACAGTCAGTCTGCACCCCAGTCTCTAAAATCTGCTCTCTGCAACAGTCCTTCTGCACCGAAGTCTCTAAACTCTGCTCTCTGCAACGATCCTTCTTGGCCCCAGTCTCCAACGTCTGTTCTCTGCAACAGTCCTTGTGCAACAAAGTCTCCAACCTCTGCTAGGTTTAAGATCTTTCTGCACTCCAGTTTCAAAACTCTGGTCTCTGTAACATTCCTTCTCCACCACAGTATCCAACCTCTGTCCTCTGCAACAGTCTTTCTTCTCCCCAGTCTCCGCGATCTGCTCTCTGTAACAGTCATTCTGTACCGCAGACTCCAAACTTCTTCTCTCTCTTCTACACCCCAATTTCCATCCTCTGCGTTCTGAATCAGTCCTTCTGCACCTCAGTCTCCAAACTCTCCACTCTGTAACAGTCCTTCTAATCCCAAGTCTCAAACCTCTGCTCTCAGCAACAGTCCTTCTTCACCTGAGTCTGAAAACTCTGCTGTCTGCAACGAACCTTCTGCACCCCAGTCTCCTAACTCTTCTCTCTGTAACAGTCCTTCTACAGCTCAGTCTCCAACCTCTGCTCTCTGTAACAGTCCTTCTGCACCTCAGACTCAAAAATCTGCTCTCTGTAAGATCCTTGATTAACCCACTCTCCAAACACTGGTCTCTGTAACAGTCCTTCTGCACCTGAGTCTCCTACCTCTGCTCTCTGTAAGACCCTTCTGCAACCCAGTCTTCAAACTCTGATCTCTGTAACAGTCCTTCTTCACAACAGGATCCAACATTTGCTTTCTATAACAGGAATTCTGAAACCCAGTCTCGAACCTCTTCTCTCTGTAACAGGCCTTCTGAACCCCAGTCTCCAAACTCTTCCTCTCTTCAACTATTCTTCTCCACCCCAGTCTCCAACCTGTGCTCTCCGCAAAAGTCCTTCTAAACCTAACTCTCCAACCTCTGCTCTCTTTAACAGTCCTTCGGCACCTCAGTCTGAATCCTCTGCTTTCCAAGATCCTTCTGCAGCTCAGTCTGCAACCTGTGCTCTCTGTAACAGTAATTCTGGACCCCAGTCTCCAATCTCTGCTCTCTGTAACAGTCCTGCTATACCGCAGTCTACAAACTTTGCTCTCTGTAATGGTCCTTCTGCACCCCAATTTCCAAACTTTGCTTTCTGTAACAGTTTTTCTGAACCTCAGTCTCGTAACTCTGCTCTCTTTTAAAGTCCTTCTACACCACAGCCTCCATCCTCTGCTCTCTGTAACAGTGTATCTGCACCTCAGTCTGAAACCTCTGCTCTCCAAGATCCTTCTGCACCCCAGTCTCCAACCACTGCTCTCTGTAACAGTCCACCTGAACCTCACTCTCCAACCTCTGCTCACTGTGAGAGTCTTCAAACTCTGCTCTTTGTAAAAGTCCTCTGGCAGCACAGTCTCAAACCGCTTCTCTCTTTTACAGTCCTTCTGCACCTCAGTCTCCAAACTCTGCTCTCTGCAACAGTCCTTCTGCACACCAGTCTCCAACCTCTGCTCTCTGCAACAGTCCGTCTTCACTCTAGTTACAAACATTTGTTCTCTTCAACAGTACTTCTGCACCCCAGTCTACAAACTCTGCTCTCTGTGAGAATCCTAATGCACATCAATCTCCAACCTCTGCTCTCTGTAAGATCCTTCTGCACCCCAGTTTCCAATCTCTGCTCTCTGTAAAATTACTTCTGAACCCTAGTCTCCAATCTCTGCTTTCTGCAACAGTCCAGCTGCACCCCAGTCTCCAAACTCTGTCCTCTGCAACAGTCCTTCTGCTCTCTAATATCGAAACGCTGGTCTCTGGAACAGTCCTTCTGTACCAAAGTCTCATAACTATGCTCTCCCTAAAGGTCCTTTTGCTCCCCAGTCTCCAACCTCTGCTTTCTTTATCAGTCCTTCTTCACAACAGTCTCCAACATCTGCTCTCTGCAACAGTACTTTTGCACCTCAGTCTTCAACCTCTGCTCTTTGCAAAAGTCCTTCTGCATTCCATTCTCCAACCTCTGCTCTTTGAAACAGTCCTTCTGAAGAACAGTCTCCAATATCTACTCTCTGCAACAGTCCTTCTGTAACCTATTCTCCAAACTCTGCTTTCTGCAACAGTTCTTCTGCACCTCAGTCTCCACCATATGCTCTCTGTTAGATCCTTCTGAAACCCAGACTCAAACTCTGCTCTCTGTAACAGTCCTTCTGCAAAACAGTCTCTAAACTCTGCTCTCTATTACAATCCTTCAGCACCTCAGTCTCCAAACTCTGCTCTCTGTAAAAGTCCTTCTGCATCTTAGTCTGTAAAATCTGCTCTCTGCAACAATCCTTTGCACCTCAATCTCCAAACTCTGCTCTATGTAAGATCCTTCTGCAACACAGTCTTTAAAATCTTCTCCCTGTAAAACACCTTCTGCACCTCAGTCTCCAACCTCTGCTCTCTGTAACAGTCCTTCTACATCTCAGTCTGAATCCTCTGCTCTCTGCATGATCCTTCTGACCCCAGTATTCAAAAACTGCTCTCTGTAACAGTCCTTCTGCACCTCAGTCTCCAAACTCTACTTTCTGGAAGATCATTCTTCCACCCAGTCTCCTAACTCTGCTCTCTATAACAGTTTTTCTGCACTCCATTCATCAAACTCTGCTCTCTTTAACAGGCCTTCTGCATTCCAGTCTCAAAACTCTTCTCTCTGCAACGATCATTCTACACCTCTGTCACCAACCTCTGCTTTCTGCAACAGTCCTCCTGCACCCTAGTCTCTAACCTCTACTCTCTGTAAGATCCTTCTGCACCCTAGTTTCCAACCTCTACTCCATGTAATAGTAATTCTGAACACTAGTCTCAAAAATCTGCTCTTTGTAACAGTCCTTCTGCACACCAGTCTCCAAACTCTGCTCTCTATAACAGTCCTTCTGAACCTCATCTCCAACCTCTGCTCTCTGCAAAGCTTTTTCTGCACCCCAGTCTCCAACCTCTGCTCTATCTAAGATAATTCTTCACCCCAGTCTCCAAAATATGCTTTCTGTAACAATCATTCTGCACCACAGTCTCCATACTCTGCTCACTTTAACAGTCCTTCTTCACCTTAGTCTGCAACCTCTGCTCTCTGCAATAGACCTACTGCACCCCAGTTTCCAACCTCTTCTCTGTGCAATAGTAATTCTGCACCCCAGTCTCCAACATCTGCTCTCTACAACAGTCCTTATCAACCCCAGTCTCCAACCTCTGCTCTTTGCAACAGTCCTTCTGCACCCCAGTCTCCAACCTCTGCTTTCTGTTTCAGTCCTTCTACACCCAAGTCTCCAAACTCTGCTCTCTGTAACAGCCCTTCTGCACCCCAGTCTCCAACCTCTGCTCTCTGCAACAGTCCTTCTGCAACCCAGTCTCTGAACACTGCACTCTGCAACATTCCTTCTCCACCCCAGTCTCCAACCTCTGCTCTCTGTAACAGTCCTTCTGCACATCAGTCTCCAAACTCTGTTCTCTGTAAGGGTCCTTCTGCACCCCATTCTGCAACCTCTGCTTTCTGTATCAGTCCTTCTGCACCACAGTCTCCAAACTCTGCTCTCTGTATCAGTGCTTCTGCACCTCACTCTGCCACCTCTGCTCTCTGCAAGAGTCCTGCTGCACCCCAGTCTTAAACCTCTGCTCGCTGCAACAGTCCTTCTTCACCCCAGTCTCCAAAATCTGCTCTCTGCAAAAGTCCTTTACCACGCCAGTCTCCAACCATTTATCTCTGTAACCGTTCTTCTGTACTGCAGTCTCCAACTTGTGCTCTCTGTAATGGTTCTTGTGCACCCCAGTCTCCAAAATCTGATTTCTGTATCAGTCCTTCTGCACTCCGTCTCTAAACTCTGCTCTCTGCAACAGTCCTACTGTGCCTCAGTCACCAATCTCTGCTCTCTGCAACAGTGCTTCTGCACCTCAGTGTCCAAACTCTGCTCTCTGTATGATCCTTCTTAAAACCCAGTCTCCAACTTCTGCTATCTGCAATGGTCCATCTGCACCCCTCTCTCTAAACTCTGTTCTCTACAACAGTTATTCTGCACCCCAGTATCCAACCTCTGATCCCTGTAACAGTCCTCCTGTACCACAGTATCCAATCTCTGTTCTCTGTAAGGGACCTTCTGCACCCCAGTCTCTAAAATCTGCTCTCTGAAAGAGACCTTCTGCACCCCAGTCTCCAAGGTCTGCTCTCTGCAACATTTCTTCTTCACCCCAGTCTCAAAACTGTGCTCCTTGTAACTGTCCTTCTGCACCCCACTCTCCAACCTCTGCTCTGTGTAACAGTCCTTCTGTACCGCAGTCTCCAAACTTTGCTCTCTGTAATGTCCTCTTGCACCTTAGACTCCAAACTTTGCTTTCTGTATCAGTCCTTCTTCACTCAAGTCTCCAAACTCTGCTCTCTGTAACAGTCCTTACGAACCTTAGTCTTTAAATTCAGCTCTCTGGAACAGTCCTTCTGCACCCCAATCTACAACCTCTGCTCTCTGCAACAGTCCTTCTACACCCAAGTCTCCAACCTCTGCTCTTATACAGTCCTTCTGTACCTCTGTCTCCAAACTCTGCTCTCTGCATTGGTCTTTCTGCACCTCAGTCTCCAACCTCTACTCTCTGTAACAGTCCTTCTGCACCTCAGTCTCCAACCTCTGTTGTCTGTAAGATCCTTCTTCAACCCAATCCCCAAACTCTGCTTTTTGTAACAGTCCTACTTCACCCCTTTTTCAAATTCTGCAATCTGTAACAGGCGTTCTGCACCCCAGTCTACAGTCTCTCCTCTCTGGAATGATCATTCTGCACCCAAGACTCCAACCTCTTCTCTCTGCAACAGTCTTTCTGCACCCCAGTCCTCGAACATCAGCTGTCTGCAATAGTCCTTCTGCACCTCAGTCTGAATAATTTGCTCTCTGCAACGATCCTTCTGCACCCCAGTCTCCATACTCTGTTCTATGTAACACACCTTCTGAACGTCAGTCTCAAAACTCTGCTCTCTGTAAGATCCTTTTACTACCCAGTCTCCAAACTCTGCTCACTGTAACAGTTCTTGTGAACCCCAGTCTCCAACCTTTTCTCTCTTTAACAGGCCTTCTACACCCAAATCTCCCACCTCTGCAATGTGCAACGGTCTTCTGCACCCCAGTCTCCAAACTCTGTTCTCCAAAACAGTTCTTCTTTACCACAGTCTTCAACCTCTGTTCTCTGTAAGGGTCCTTCTTCACCCCAGTCTCCAACCTCACCTTTCTGTATCAGTCCTTCTGCACTACAGTCTCCAAACTCTGCTCTCATTTACCATCCTTCTGCACCTCACTCTGCAAATTCTTCTCTCTGCTACAGCCCTTCTGCACCCCAGTCTTCAACCTTGCTCTCTGCAACACTCTTTTGCAACCCAGTCTCCAAAATCTTCTCTCTGCAACAGACTTTCTGTACTGCAGTCTAAAAACTCTGCTCTCTGTAATGGTTCTTCTGCACCCAGTCTCCAAAACTCTGCTTTCTGTATCAGTTTTTCTGAAACCCAGTCTCCAAACATTGCTCTCTGTAACATTCTTCTGCACCTCAGACTCCAACCTCTGCTCTCTATAAGATCCTTTGAAACCCAGTCTCTAAAATCTGCTTTCTGCAATGGTCCTTCTGCTCTCCAGTCTCCAACCTCTGTTTTCTACAACAGTTATTCTGCACCCCAGTCTCCAAACTGTACTCTCTGTAACTGTACTTCTGCACCACAGTCTCCAACCTCTACTTTCTGTATCAGTCCTTCTTCACTCAAGTCTCTATCCTCTGCTCTTTGTTACAGTCCTTCTGCACCTCAGTCTCCCAAATTCTTCTCTCTGCAAAAGTCTTTTTTCACCCAGTCTCCAACATCTGCTCTCTGAAACAGTCTCTGCACCACAATCTTGAACCTCTCCTCCTTGCAATATTTTCTTCTGCACTCCAGTTTCCAACCTCCTCTCTGCAACAGTCCTTCTGCACCCAAGTCTCCAACATGTGATCTCTTCAACAGTCCTTCTCAACCCTAGTCTCCAAATCTACTCTCTGTAACAGGCCTTCTGTACTGCAGTTTCCAAAAATATTCTCACTGTACCGGTCCTTCTGCAACCCAGTCTCCAAACTCTGCTTTCTGTATCAGTCCTTCTGCACACAGGCTTCAACCTCTGCTCTCTGTAACACTCTTTCTGCACCTCAGTCTCCAACATCTGCTCTATACAACATTCCTTCCCCACCCCAGTCTCCAACCTCTGCTCTTTAAAAAGTTCTTCTACACCCCAGTCTTCACACTCTGCTTTCTGTATCAGTTCTTCTGCACCCCAGTTTCCAACCTGTGCTCTCTGTAAAAGTTCTTCTGCACCTCAGTCTCCAACCTCTGCTCTCTTCAACAGTCCTTCTGCACCCCAGTCTCAGACCTCTGCTCTCTGCAACAGTCCTTCTACACCCAAGTTTCCAACCTCTAATTTCTGCAATGATCCTTCTGCACGCCAGTCTCCAACATCTGCTCTCTGCATCAGTCCTTCTGCACCACAGTCTCCAAACAGACGTACTGCACCCTAATCTACAACCTCTGCTCTCTGCAACAGTCCTTCTACACCCAAGTCTCCAACCTCTGCTCTTCACAGTCCTTCTGCACCTTAGTCTCCAAACTCTGCTCTCTGCATTGGTCTTTCTGCACCTCAGTCTCCAATCTCTACTATCTGTAACAGTCCTTTTGCACCTCAATCTCCAATATCTGCTGTTTGTAAGATCCTTCTGCAACCCAATCCCCGAACTCTTCTCTCTGGAACAGTCCTACTGCACCCCTTCTCCAAATTATACTCTCTGTAACAGGCCTTCTGTACCTGAGTCTACAACCTCTGCTCCCCCCTAGCACCCAAGTGTCCAACCTCTCCTCTCTGCAACAGTCTTTCTGAACCCAAGTCTCCAACATCAGCTGTCTGCAATAGTCCTTCTGCACCTCAGTCTGAAGACTCTGCTCTCTGCAACTATCCTTCTGTACCCCAGTCTCCAAACTCTGTTCTATGTAACACTCCTTCTACACATCATTCGCCAACATCTGCTCTCTGTAAGATCCTTCTACTACCCAGTCTCCAAACTCTGCTTCCTGTAACAGTCCTTATGCACCCAGTCTCCAACCTTTTCTCTTTTTAACAAACCTTCTTCACCTAAGTCTCATAATTCTGCTCTCTGCAACAGTCCTTCTGCAACCCAGTCTTCAACCTCTGCTTCGTGCAACGATCCTTCTAAACCACAGACTTCAAACTTTTCTCTCTACAGCAATCATTCTGCACCCCAATCTCCAACATCTGATTTATGTATCAGTCTTGCACCCCAGTCTCCAAAATCTGCTGTCTGCATTTGTCTTTCTGCACCTTAGTCTGAAAACTCTGCTCTCATTCACGATCCTTCTGCACCCCAGTCTTCAAACTCTGTTCTCTGCAACAGTCCTTCTGCATCTCAGTCTTCAACCTCTGCTCTCTGTAACAATTCTTCTGCACCTAAGTCTCCAAATACTGCTTTCTGCAACAGTCCTTCTGAAACCCAGTCTCCAACCTCTGCTGTCTGCAACAATCATTCTGCACCCCAGGCTCCAACATCTGATTTCTGTATCAGTCTTGCACCCCAGTCTCCAAAATCTGCTCTCTGTAACAGTCCTTCTGCGCCTCAGTCTCCAAACTCTGCTCTCTGCAACAATCCTTCTAAACCACAGACTCCAACCTCTTCTCTCTGCAATGATCCTTCTGCACCCAAATCTCCAAACTCTGCTCTCTGCAACAGTGCTTCTGTAACCCAGTCCCCAACCTCAGCTCTCTG
>NW_027524286.1:0-33869 GCF_052094955.1 Ictidomys tridecemlineatus | reverse complement strand
GTATTTGGAACTCTAAATCAAACACGGTTTGTGCTAGCTCTTTGAAACTTGACACAGTAAAGCAGTTTCAAGTTCTATCTCTATGGATTGTTTGCTGTTGATGTAGGCCTAAGCAGAGACTGGCGAGAATCACTTTCATGGAAAGGGGTTGCCAAGCTTCCAAAAAACTACGAGTTGCCTGAAATCTCAGCAAACACTTTTTGACCCAATCTTGATGATACTTTCAGGTAATGATCAGTACACCTATCCCACTTGGCTCACCAAATTTCGTTCTTCTAGGATAAACCGTTTGTTTGCAGTAACCGTTTTCATTTTGAGGTTTCACTCTGTTTTCTCCTATACGGATACATGTATTTGAAACTCTATATCAAACACGGATTGTGCTAGCTCTTGAAACTTGACACAATAAAGCAGTTTCAAGTTCTATCTCTATGGTTTGTTTGCTGTTGATGTAGGCCTAAGCAGAGACTGGCGAGAATCACTTTCATGGAAAGCTGTTGCCAAGCTTCTAAAAAAGTACGAGTTGCCTGAAATCTCAGCAAACACTTTTTCACCCAATCTTGATGATACTTTCAGGTAATGATCAGTACACCTATCCCACTTGGCTCACCAAATTTCGTTCTTCTAGGATAAACCGTTTGTTTGCAGTAACCGTTTTCATTTTGAGGTTTCACTCTGTTTTCTCCGATAAGGATACATGTATTTGGAACTCTAAATCAAACACGGTTTGATTTATCAATAAATCAAACCGTGTTTGATTTCAAGTTCTATATCTATGGTTTGTTTGCTGTTGATGTAGGCCTACCGTTTTCATTTTGAGGTAACCTTTTTCATTTTGAGGTTTCACTCTGTTTTCTCCTATAAGGATACATGTATTTGGAACTCTAAATCAAACACGGTTTGATTTATAAATAAATCAAACCGTGTTTGATTTCAAGTTCTATATCTATGGTTTGTTTGCTGTTGATGTAGGCCTAAGCAGAGATTGGCGAGAATCACTTTCATGGAAAGGGGTTGCCAAGCTTCCAAAAAACTAGGAGTTGCCTGAAATCTGAGCAAACACGTTTTCACCCAATCTTGATTATACTTTCAGGTAATGATCAGTACACCAATCCCACTTGGCTCACTAAATTTCGTTCTTCTAAGATAAACCGTTTGTTTGCAGTAACCGTTTTCTTTTTGAGGTTTCACTCTGTTTTCTCCCATAAGAATACATGTATTTGGAACTCTAAATCAACACGGTTTGTGCTAGCTCTTTGAAACTTGACCCAATAAAGCAGATTCAAGTTCTCTCTCTATGGTTTGTTTGCTGTTGATGTAGGCCTAAGCAGAGACTGGCGAGAATCACTTTCATGGAAAGGGGTTGCCAAGTTTCCAAAAAACTACGAGTTGCCTGAAATCTCAGCAAACACTTTTTCACCCAATCTTGATGATACTTTCAGGTAATGATCAGTACACCTATCCAACTTGTCTCACCAAATTTCGTTCTTCTAGGATAAACCGTTTGTTTGCAGTAACCGTTTTCATTTTGAGGTTTCACTCTGTTTTCTCCTATACGGATACATGTATTTGAAACTCTATATCAAACACGGTTTGTGCTAGCTCTTTGAAACTTGACACAATAAAGCAGTTTCAAGGTCTATCTCTATGGTTTGTTTTCTGTTGATGTAGGCCTAAGCAGAAACTGGCGAGAATCACTTTCATGGAAAGCGGTTGCCAAGCTTCTAAAAAACTACGAGTTGCCTGAAATCTCAGCAAACACTTTTTCACCCAATCTTGATGATACTTTCAGGTAATGATCAGTACACCTATCCCACTTGGCTCACCAAATTTCGTTCTTCTAGGATAAACCGTTTGTTTGCAGTAACCGTTTTCATTTTGAGGTTTCACTCTGTTTTCTCCTATAAGGATACATGTATTTGGAACTCTAAATCAAACACGGTTTGATTTATCAATAAATCAAACCGTGTTTGATTTAAAGTTCTATATGTATGGTTTGTTTGCTGTTGATGTAGGCCTACCGTTTTCATTTTGAGGTAACCGTTTTCATTTTGAGGTTTCACTCTGTTTTCTCCTATAAGGATACATGTATTTGGAACTCTAAATCAAACACGGTTTGATTTATAAATAAATCAAACCGTGTTTGATTTCAAGTTCTATATCTATGGTTTGTTTGCTGTTGATGTAGGCCTAAGCAGAGACTGGCGAGAATCACTTTCATGGAAAGGGGTTGCCAAGCTTCCAAAAAACTACGAGTTGCCTGAAATCTCAGCAAACACTTTTTCACCCAATCTTGATGATACTTTCAGGTAATGATCAGTACACCTTTCCCACGTGGCTCACCAAATTTCGTTCTTCTAGGATAAACCGTTTGTTTGCAGTAACCGTTTTCATTTTGAGGTTTCACTCTGTTTTCTCCTATAAGGATACATGTATTTGGAACTCTAAATCAAAACAGGGTTTGTCCTAGCTCTTTGAAACTTGACACAATAAAGCAGTTTCAAGTTCTATGTCTATGGTTTATTTGCTGTTGATGTAGGCCTAAGTAGAGACTGGCGAGAATCACTTTCATGGAAAGGGGTTGCCAAGCTTCCAAAAAACTACGAGTTGCCTGATATCTCAGCAAACACTTTTTCACCCAATCTTGATGATACTTTCAGGAAATGATCAGTACACCAATCCCACTTGGCTCACCAAATTTCGTTCTTCTAGGTTAAACCGTTCGTTCGCAGTAACCGGTTTCATTTTGAGGTTTCACTCTGTTTTCTCCTATAGGGATACATGTATTTGGAACTCTAAATCAAACACGGTTTGTGCTAGCTTTTTAAAACTTGACACAATAAAGCAGTTTCAAGTTCTATCTCTATGGTTTGTTTGCTGTTGATGTAGGCCTCAGCAGAGACTGGCGAGAATCACTTTCATATAAGGGGTTGCCAAGCTTCCAAAAAACTACGAGTTGCCTGAAATCTCAGCAAACACTTTTTCACCCAATCTTGATGATACTTTCCGGTAATGATCAGTACACCAATCCCACTTGGCTCACCAAATTTCGTTCTTCTAGGATAAACCGTTTGTTTGAAGTAACTGTTTTCATTTTGAGGTTTCACTCTGTTTTCTCCTATGTGGATACATGTATTTGGAACTCTAAATCAAACACGGTTTGTGCTAGCTCTTTGAAACTTGACACAAGAAAGCAGTTTCAAGTTCTATCTGTATGGTTTGTTTGCTGTTGATGTAGGCCTAAGCAGACACTGGCGAGAATCAGTTTCATGGAAAGGGGTTGCCAAGCTTCCAAAAAACTACGAGTTGCCTGATATCTCAGCAAACACTTTTTCACCCAATCTTGATGATACTGTCAGGTAATGATCAGTACACCTATCGCACTTGGCTCACCAAATTTTGTTCTTCTAGGATAAACCGTTTGTTTGCAGTAACCGTTTTCATTTTGAGGTTTCAGTCTGTTTTCTTCTATAGGGATACATGTATTTGGAACAATAAATCAAACACGGTTTGAGCTAGCTCTTTGAAACTTGACACAATAAAGCAGTTTCAAGTTCTATCTCTATGGTTTGTTTGCTGTTGATGTAGGCCTAAACAGAGACTGGCGAGAATCACTTTCATGGAAAGGGGTTGCCAAGCTTCCAAAAAACTTCGAGTTGCCTGAAATCTCAGCAAACACTTTTTCACCCAATCTTGATGATACTTTCAGGGAATGATCAGTACACCTATCCCACTTGGCTCACCAAATTTCGTTCTTCTTGGATAAAACGTTTGTTTGCAGTAACCGTTTTCTTTTTGAGGTTTCACTCTGTTTTCTCCCATAAGAATACATGTATTTGGAACTCTAAATCAAACACGGTTTGTGCTAGCTCTTTGAAACTTGACCCAATAAAGCAGTTTCAAGTTCTCTCTCTATGGTTTGTTTGCTGTTGATGTAGGCCTAAGCAGAGACTGGCGAGAATCACTTTCATGGAAAGGGGTTGCCAAGCTTCCAAAAAACTTCGAGTTGCCTGAAATCTCAGCAAACACTTTTTTCACCCAATCTTGATGATACTTTCAGGGAATGATCAGTACACCTATCCCACTTGGCTCACCAAATTTCGTTCTTCTTGGATAAAACGTTTGTTTGCAGTAACCGTTTTCTTTTTGAGGTTTCACTCTGTTTTCTCCCATAAGAATACATGTATTTGGAACTCTAAATCAAACACGGTTTGTGCTAGCTCTTTGAAACTTGACCCAATAAAGCAGTTTCAAGTTCTCTCTCTATGGTTTGTTTGCTGTTGATGTAGGCCTAAGCAGAGACTGGCGAGAATCACTTTCATGGAAAGGGGTTGCCAAGCTTCCAAAAAACTACGAGTTGCCTGAAATCTCAGCAAACACTTTTTCACCCAATCTTGATGATACTTTCAGGTAATGATCAGTACACCTATCCCACTTGTCTCACCAAATTTCGTTCTTCTAGGATAAACCGTTTGTTTGCAGTAACCGTTTTCATTTTGAGGTTTCACTCTGTTTTCTCCTATATGGATACATGTATTTGGAAGTCTAAATCAAACACGGTTTGTGCTAGCTCTTTGAAACTTGACACAATAAAGCAGTTTCAAGTTCTATCTCTATGGTTTGTTTGCTGTTGATGTAGGCCTAAGCAGAGACTGGCGAGAATCAGTTTCATGGAAAGGGGTTGCCAAGCTTCCAAAAAACTACGAGTTGCCTGAAATCTCAGCAAACACTTTTTGACCCAATATTGATGATACTTTCAGGTAATGATCAGTACACCTATCCCACTTGGCTCACCAAATTTCGTTCTTCTAGGATAAACCGTTTGTTTGCTGTAACCGTTTTCATTTTGAGGTTTCACTCTGTTTTCTCCTATACGGATACATGTATTTGAAACTCTATATCAAACACGGTTTGTGCTAGCTCTTTGAAACTTGACACAATAAAGCAGTTTCAAGTTCTATCTCTATGGTTTGTTTGCTGTTGATGTAGGCCTAAGGAGAGACTGGCGAGAATCACTTTCATGGAAAGCGGTTGCCAAGCTTCTAAAAAACTACGAGTTGCCTGAAATCTCAGCAAACACTTTTTCACCCAATCTTGATGATACTTTCAGGTAATGATCAGTACACCTATCCCACTTGGCTCACCAAATTTCGTTCTTCTAGGATAAACCGTTTGTTTGCAGTAACCGTTTTCATTTTGAGGTTTCACTCTGTTTTCTCCTATAAGGATACATGTATTTGGAACTCTAAATCAAACACGGTTTGATTTATCAATAAATCAAACCGTGTTTGATTTCAAGTTCTATATGTATGGTTTGTTTGCTGTTGATGTAGGCCTACCGTTTTCATTTTGAGGTAACCATTTTCATTTGAGGTTTCACTGTGTGTTCTCCTATAAGGATACATGTATTTGGAACTCTAAATCAAACACGGTTTGATTTATAAATAAATCAAACCGTGTTTGATTTCAAGTTCTATATCTATGGTTTGTTTGCTGTTGATGTAGGCCTAAGCAGAGACTGGCGAGAATCACTTTCATGGAAAGGGGTTGCCAAGCTTCCAAAAAACTACGAGTTGCCTCATATCTCAGCAAACACTTTTTCACCCAATCTTGATGATACTTTCAGGAAATGATCAGTACACCAATCCCACTTGGCTCACCAAATTTTGTTCTTCTAGGATAAACCGTTTGTGTGCAGTAACCGTTTTCATTTTGAGGTTTCACTCTGTTTTCTCCTATACGGATACATGTATTTGGAACTCTAAATCAAACATGGTTTGTGCTAGCTCTTTGAAACTTGACACAATGAAGCAGTTTCAAGTTCTATGTTTATGGTTTGTTTGCTGTTGATGTAGGCCTAAGCATAGACTGGCGAGAATCACTTTCATTGAAAGGGGTTGCCAAGCTTCCAAAAAACTACGAGTTGCCTGAAATTTCAGCAAACACTTTTTCACCCAATCTTGATGATACTTTCAGGTAATGATCAGTACACCTATCCCACTTGTCTCACCAAATTTCGTTCTTCTAGGATAAACCGTTTGTTTGCAGTAACCGTTTTCATTTTGAGGTTTCACTCTGTTTTCTCCTAGACGGATACATGTATTTGGAACTCTAAATCAAACACGGTTTGTGCTAGCTCTTTGAAACTTGACAAAATAAAGCAGTTTCAGTTCTATCTCTATGTTTTGTTTGCTGTTGATGTAGTCCTAAGCAGAGACTGGCGAGAATCACTTTCATGGAAAGGGGTTGCCAAGCTTCCAAAAAACTACGAGTTGCCTGAAATCACAGCAAACACTTTTTCACCCAATCTTGATGATACTTTCAGGTAATGATCAGTACACCAATCCCACTTGGCTCACCAAATTTCGTTCTTCTAGGATAAACCGTTTGTTTGCAGTAATCGTTTTCATTTTGAGTTTTCACTCTGTTTTCTCATATACGGATACATGTATTTGAAACTCTAAATCAAACACGGTTTGTGCTAGCTCTTTGAAACTTGACAAAATAAAGCAGTTTCAAGTTCTATCTCTATTGTTGGTTTGCTGTTGTTGTAGGCCTAAGGAGAGACTGGCGAGAATCACTTTCACGGAAACGGGTTGCCAAGCTTCCAAAAAACTACGAGTTGCCTGAAATCTCAGCAAACACTTTTTCACCCAATCTTGATGATACTTTCAGGTAATGATCAGTACACCTATCCCACTTGTCTCACCAAATTTCGTTCTTCTAGTATAAACCGTTTGTTTGCAGTAACCGTTTTCATTTTGAGGTTTCACTCTGATTTCTCCTATATGGATACATGTATTTGGAACTCTAAATCAAACAAGGTTTGTGCTAGCTCTTTGAAACTTGACACAATAAAGCAGTTTCAAGTTCTATCTCTATGGTTTGTTTGCTGTTGATGTAGGCCTAAGCAGAGACTGGCGAGAATCACTTTCATGGAAAGGGGTTGCCAAGCTTCCAAAAAACTACGAGTTGCCTGAAATCTCAGCAAACACTTTTTCACCCAATCTTGATGATACTTTCAGGTAATGATCAGTACACCAATCCCACTTGTCTCACCAAATTTGGTTCTTCTAGGATAAACCGTTTGTTTCCAGTAACCATTTTCATTTTGAGGTTACACTCTGTTTTCTCCTATACGGATACATGTATTTGAAACTCTAAATCAAACACGGTTTGTGCTAGCTCTTTGAAACTTGACACAATAAAGCAGTTTCAAGTTCTATCTCTATGGTTTGTTTGCTGTTGATGTAGGCCTAAGCAGAGACTGGCAAAAATAACTTTCAAAAAAAGGGTTGCAATGCTTCCAAAAAATTACGTGTTTTCTGAATTATCAGCAAACACTTTTTCACCCAATCTTGATGATACTTTCAGGTAATGATCAGTTCACCAATCCCACTTGGCTCACCAAATTTCGTTCTTCTAGGATAAACCGTTTGTTTGCAGTAACCGTTTTCATTTGAGGTTTCACTCTGTTTTCTCCTATAAGGATGCATGTATTTGGAAGTCTAAATCAAACTCGGTTTGTGCTAGCTCTTTCAAACTTGACACAATAAAGCAGTTTCACGTTCTATCTCTATGGTTTGTTTGCTCTTGATGTAGACCTAAGCAGAGACTGGCGAGAATCACTTTCATGGAAAGGGGTTGCCAAGCTTTCAAAAAACCACGAGTTGCCTGAAATCTCAGCAAACACTTTTTCACCCAATCTTGATGATACTTTCAGGTAATGATCAGTGCACCTATCCGACTTGTCTCACCAAATTTCGTTCTTCTAGGATAAACCGTTTGTTTGCAGTAACCGTTTTCATTTTGAGGTTTCACTCTGTTTTCTCCTATACGGATACATGTATTTGGAACTCTAAATCAAATACGTTTTGTGCTAGCTCTTTGAAACTTGACCCAATAAAGCAGTTTCATGTTCTATCTGCATGGTTTGTTTGCTGTTCATGTAGGCCTAAGCAGAGACTGGCTAGAATCACTTTCATGGAAAGGGGTTGCCAAGCTTTCAAAAAACTACGAGTTGCCTGAAATGTTAGCAAACACTTTTTCACCCAATCTTGATGATACTTTCAGGTAAGGATCAGTGCACCAATCCCACTTGTCTCACCAAATTTCGTTCTTCTAGGATAAACCGTTTGTTTGCAGTAACCGTTTTCATTTTGAGGTTTTAGTCTGTTTTCTCCTATACGGATAAATGTATTTGGAACTCTAAATCAAACACGGTTTGTGCTAGCTCTTTGAAACTTGTCACAATAAAGCAGTTTCAAGTTCTATCTGCATGGTTTGTTTGCTGTTGATGTAGGCCTAAGCAGAGACTGGCGAGAATCACTTTCATGGAAACGGGTTGCCAAGCTTCCAAAAAACTTCGAGTTGCCTGAAATCTCAGCAAACACTTTTACACCCAATCTTGATGGTACTTTCAGGTAATGATCAGTACACCAATCCCACTTGGCTCACCAAATTTCGTTCTTCTAGGATAAACCGTTTGTTTGCAGTAACCGTTTTCATTTTGAGGTTTCACTCTGTTTTCTCCTAGACGGATACATGTATTTGGAACTCTAAATCAAACAGGGTTTGTGCTAGCTCTTTGAAACTTGACACAATAAAGCAGTTTTCAAGTTCTATTTCTATGGTTTGTTTGCTGTTGATGTAGGCCTAAGCAGAGACTGGCGAGATTCACTTTCATGGAAAGGGGTTGCCAAGCTTCCAAAAAACTACGAGTTGCCTGAAATCTCAGCAAACACTTTTTCACCCAATCTTGATTATACTTTCAGGTAATGATCAGTACACCAATCCCACTTGGATCACCAAATTTCGTTCCTCTAGGATAAACCGTTTGTTTGCAGTAACCGTTTTCATTTTGAGGTTTCACTCTGTTTTCTCCTATAAGGATACATGTATTTGGAACTCTAAATCAAATACAGTTTGTGCTAGCTATTTGAAACTTGACACAGTAAAGCAGTTTCAAGTTGTATCTCTATGGTTAGTTTGCTGTTGATGTAGGCCTAAGCAGAGACTGGCGAGAATCACTTGCATGGAAAGGGGTTGCCAAGCTTCCAAAAAAGTACGAGTTGCCTGAAATCTCAGCAAACACTTTTTCACCCAATCTTGATGATACTTTCAGGTAATGATAAGTGCACCAATCCCACTTCGCTTACCAAATTTTGTTCTTCTAGGATAAACCGTTTGTTTGCAGTAACCGTTTTCATTTTGAGGTTTCACTCTGTTTTCTCCTATAAGGATACATGTATTTGGAACTCTAAATCAAATACGGTTTGTGCTAGCTCTTTGAAACTTGACACAGTAAAGCAGTTTCAAGTTCTGTCTCTATGGTTTGTTTGCTGTTGATGTAGGACTAAGCAGAGACTGGCGAGAATCACTTTCATGGAAAGGGGTTGCCAAGCTTCCAAAAGAGTACGAGTTGCCTGAAACCTCGGCAAACACTTTTTCACCCAATCTTGATGATACTTTCAGGTAATGATCAGAACACCAATCCCACTTGGCTCACCAAATTTCGTTCTTCTAGGATAAACCGTTTGTTTGCAGTAACCGTTTTCATTTTGAGGTTTCACTGTGTTTTCTCCTATACGGATACATGTATTTGGAACTCTAAATCAAACATGGTTTGTGCTAGCTCTTTAAAACTTAACACAATAAAGCATTTTCAAGTTCTATCTGCATGGTTTGTTTGCTGTTGATGTAGGCCTAAGCATAGACTGGCGAGAATCACTTTCATGGAAAGGGTTTGCCAAGCTTACAAACAAATACGAGTTGCCTGAAATCTCAGCAAACACTTTTTCACCCAATCTTGATGATACTTTCAGGTAATGATCAGTACACCAATCCCACTTGGCTCACCAAATTTCGTTCTTCTAGGATAAACCGTTTGTTTGCAGTAACCGTTTTCATTTTGAGGTTTCACTCTGTTTTCTCCTATAAGGATGCATGTATTTGGAAGTCTAAATCAAACTCGGTTTGTGCTAGCTCTTTCAAACTTGACACAATAAAGCAGTTTCACGTTCTATCTCTATGGTTTGTTTGCTCTTGATGTAGACCTAAGCAGAGACTGGCGAGAATCACTTTCATGGAAAGGGGTTGCCAAGCTTTCAAAAAACCACGAGTTGCCTGAAATCTCAGCAAACACTTTTTCACCCAATCTTGATGATACTTTCAGGTAATGATCAGTGCACCTATCCGACTTGTCTCACCAAAATTTCGTTCTTCTAGGATAAACCGTTTGTTTGCAGTAACCGTTTTCATTTTGAGGTTTCACTCTGTTTTCTCCTATACGGATACATGTATTTGGAACTCTAAATCAAATACGTTTTGTGCTAGCTCGTTGAAACTTGACCCAATAAAGCAGTTTCATGTTCTATCTGCATGGTTTGTTTGCTGTTGATGTAGGCCTAAGCAGAGACTGGCTAGAATCACTTTCATGGAAAGGGGTTGCCAAGCTTTCAAAAAACTACGAGTTGCCTGAAATGTTAGCAAACACTTTTTCACCCAATCTTGATGATACTTTCAGGTAAGGATCAGTGCACCAATCCCACTTGTCTCACCAAATTTCGTTCTTCTAGGATAAACCGTTTGTTTGCAGTAACCGTTTTCATTTTGAGGTTTTAGTCTGTTTTCTCCTATAGGGATAAATGTATTTGGAACTCTAAATCAAACACGGTTTGTGCTAGCTCTTTGAAACTTGTCACAATAAAGCAGTTTCAAGTTCTATCTGCATGGTTTGTTTGCTGTTGATGTAGGCCTAAGCAGAGACTGGCGAGAATCACTTTCATGGAAACGGGTTGCCAAGCTTCCAAAAAACTTCGAGTTGCCTGAAATCTCAGCAAACACTTTTACACCCAATCTTGATGGTACTTTCAGGTAATGATCAGTACACCAATCCCACTTGGCTCACCAAATTTCGTTCTTCTAGGATAAACCGTTTGTTTGCAGTAACCGTTTTCATTTGAGGTTTCACTCTGTTTTCTCCTAGACGGATACATGTATTTGGAACTCTAAATCAAACAGGGTTTGTGCTAGCTCTTTGAAACTTGACACAATAAAGCAGTTTCAAGTTCTATTTCTATGGTTTGTTTGCTGTTGATGTAGGCCTAAGCAGAGACTGGCGAGATTCACTTTCATGGAAAGGGGTTGCCAAGCTTCCAAAAAACTACGAGTTGCCTGAAATCTCAGCAAACACTTTTTCACCCAATCTTGATTATACTTTCAGGTAATGATCAGTACACCAATCCCACTTGGATCACCAAATTTCGTTCCTCTAGGATAAACCGTTTGTTTGCAGTAACCGTTTTCATTTTGAGGTTTCACTCTGTTTTCTCCTATAAGGATACATGTATTTGGAACTCTAAATCAAATACAGTTTGTGCTAGCTATTTGAAACTTGACACAGTAAAGCAGTTTCAAGTTGTATCTCTATGGTTAGTTTGCTGTTGATGTAGGCCTAAGCAGAGACTGGCGAGAATCACTTGCATGGAAAGGGGTTGCCAAGCTTCCAAAAAAGTACGAGTTGCCTGAAATCTCAGCAAACACTTTTTCACCCAATCTTGATGATACTTTCAGGTAATGATAAGTGCACCAATCCCACTTCGCTTACCAAATTTTGTTCTTCTAGGATAAACCGTTTGTTTGCAGTAACCGTTTTCATTTTGAGGTTTCACTCTGTTTTCTCCTATAAGGATACATGTATTTGGAACTCTAAATCAAATACGGTTTGTGCTAGCTCTTTGAAACTTGACACAGTAAAGCAGTTTCAAGTTCTGTCTCTATGGTTTGTTTGCTGTTGATGTAGGACTAAGCAGAGACTGGCGAGAATCACTTTCATGGAAAGGGGTTGCCAAGCTTCCAAAAGAGTACGAGTTGCCTGAAACCTCGGCAAACACTTTTTCACCCAATCTTGATGATACTTTCAGGTAATGATCAGAACACCAATCCCACTTGGCTCACCAAATTTCGTTCTTCTAGGATAAACCGTTTGTTTGCAGTAACCGTTTTCATTTTGAGGTTTCACTGTGTTTTCTCCTATACGGATACATGTATTTGGAACTCTAAATCAAACATGGTTTGTGCTAGCTCTTTAAAACTTAACACAATAAAGCATTTTCAAGTTCTATCTGCATGGTTTGTTTGCTGTTGATGTAGGCCTAAGCATAGACTGGCGAGAATCACTTTCATGGAAAGGGTTTGCCAAGCTTACAAACAAATACGAGTTGCCTGAAATCTCAGCAAACACTTTTTCACCCAATCTTGATGATACTTTCAGGTAATGATCAGTACACCAATCCCACTTGGCTCACCAAATTTCGTTCTTCTAGGATAAACCGTTTGTTTGCAGTAACCGTTTTCATTTTGAGGTTTCACTCTGTTTTCTCCTATAAGGATGCATGTATTTGGAAGTCTAAATCAAACTCGGTTTGTGCTAGCTCTTTCAAACTTGACACAATAAAGCAGTTTCACGTTCTATCTCTATGGTTTGTTTGCTCTTGATGTAGACCTAAGCAGAGACTGGCGAGAATCACTTTCATGGAAAGGGGTTGCCAAGCTTTCAAAAAACCACGAGTTGCCTGAAATCTCAGCAAACACTTTTTCACCCAATCTTGATGATACTTTCAGGTAATGATCAGTGCACCTATCCGACTTGTCTCACCAAATTTCGTTCTTCTAGGATAAACCGTTTGTTTGCAGTAAACCGTTTTCATTTTGAGGTTTCACTCTGTTTTCTCCTATACGGATACATGTATTTGGAACTCTAAATCAAATACGTTTTGTGCTAGCTCGTTGAAACTTGACCCAATAAAGCAGTTTCATGTTCTATCTGCATGGTTTGTTTGCTGTTGATGTAGGCCTAAGCAGAGACTGGCTAGAATCACTTTCATGGAAAGGGGTTGCCAAGCTTTCAAAAAACTACGAGTTGCCTGAAATGTTAGCAAACACTTTTTCACCCAATCTTGATGATACTTTCAGGTAAGGATCAGTGCACCAATCCCACTTGTCTCACCAAATTTCGTTCTTCTAGGATAAACCGTTTGTTTGCAGTAACCGTTTTCATTTTGAGGTTTTAGTCTGTTTTCTCCTATAGGGATAAATGTATTTGGAACTCTAAATCAAACACGGTTTGTGCTAGCTCTTTGAAACTTGTCACAATAAAGCAGTTTCAAGTTCTATCTGCATGGTTTGTTTGCTGTTGATGTAGGCCTAAGCAGAGACTGGCGAGAATCACTTTCATGGAAACGGGTTGCCAAGCTTCCAAAAAACTTCGAGTTGCCTGAAATCTCAGCAAACACTTTTACACCCAATCTTGATGGTACTTTCAGGTAATGATCAGTACACCAATCCCACTTGGCTCACCAAATTTCGTTCTTCTAGGATAAACCATTTGTTTGCAGTAACCGTTTTCATTTTGAGGTTTCACTCTGTTTTCTCCTATACGGATACATGTATTTGGAACTCTAAATCAAACACGGTTTGTGCTACCTCTTTCAAACATGACAAAATAAAGCAGTTTCAAGTTCTATCTCTATGGTTTGTTTGCTGTTGATGTAGGCCTAAGCAGAGACTGGCGAGAATCACTTTCATGGAAAGGGGTTGCCAAGCTTCCAAAAAACTACGAGTTGCCTGAAATCTCAGCAAACAATTTTCACCCAATAATGATGATACTTTCAGGTAATGATCAGTACACCAATCCCACTTGGCTCACCAAATTTCGTTCTTCTAGGATAAACCATTTGTTTGCAGTAACCGTTTTCATTTTGAGGTTTCACTCTGTTTTCTCCTATAAGGATGCATGTATTTGGAAGTCTAAATCAAACCCGGTTTGTGCTAGCTCTTTGAAACTTGACACAATAAAGCAGTTTCACGTTCTATCTCTATGGTTTGTTTGCTCTTGATGTAGACCTAAGCAGAGACTGGCGAGAATCACTTTCATGGAAAGGGGTTGCCAAGCTTTCAAAAAACTACGAGTTGCCTGAAATCTCAGCAAACACTTTTTAACCCAATCTTGATGATACTTTCAGGTAATGATCAGTACACCAATCCCACTTGGCTCACGAAATTTCGTTCTTCTAGGATAAACCTTTTGTTTGCAGTAACCGTTTTCATTTTGAGGTTTCACTCTGTTTTCTCCTATAGGGATACATGTATTTGGAACTCTAAATCAAATACAGTTTGTGCTAGCTATTTGAAACTTGACACAGTAAAGCAGTTTCAAGTTGTATCTCTATGGTTAGTTTGCTGTTGATGTAGGCCTAAGCAGAGACTGGCGAGAATCACTTGCATGGAAAGGGGTTGCCAAGCTTCCAAAAAAGTACGAGTTGCCTGAAATCTCAGCAAACACTTTTTCACCCAATCTTGATGATACTTTCAGGTAATGATCAGTACACCAATCCCACTTGGCTCACCAAATTTCGTTCTTCTAGGATAAACCATTTGTTTGCAGTAACCGTTTTCATTTTGAGGTTTCACTCTGTTTTCTCCTATACGGATACATGTATTTGGAACTCTAAATCAAACACGGTTTGTGCTAGCTCTTTCAAACTTGACAAAATAAAGCAGTTTCAAGTTCGATCTCTATGGTTTGTTTGCTGTTGATGTAGGCCTAAGCAGAGACTGGCGAGAATCACTTTCATGGAAAGGGTTTGCCAAGCTTCCAAACAAATACGAGTTGCCCAAAATCTCAGCAAACACTTTTTCACCCAATCTTGATGATACTTTCAGGTAATGATCAGTACACGTATCCCACTTGGCTCACCAAATTTCGTTCTTCTAGGATAAACCGTTTGTTTGCAGTAACCGTTTTCATTTTGAGGTTTCACTCTGTTTTCTCCTAGACGGATACATGTATTTGGAACTCTAAATCAAACAGGGTTTGTGCTAGCTCTTTGAAACTTGACACAATAAAGCAGTTTCAAGTTCTATTTCTATGGTTTGTTTGCTGTTGATGTAGGCCTAAGCAGAGACTGGCGAGATTCACTTTCATGGAAAGGGGTTGCCAAGCTTCCAAAAAACTACGAGTTGCCTGAAATCTCAGCAAACACTTTTTCACCCAATCTTGATTATACTTTCAGGTAATGATCAGTACACCAATCCCACTTGGATCACCAAATTTCGTTCTTCTAGGATAAACCGTTTGTTTGCAGTAACCGTTTTCATTTTGAGGTTTCACTCTGTTTTCTCCTATAAGAATACATGTATTTGGAACTCTAAATCAAATACGGTTTGTGCTAGCTTTTTGAAACTTGACACAATAAAGCAGTTTTAAGTTCTATCTCTATGATTTGTTTGCAGTTGATGTGGGCCTAAGCAGAGAGTGGAGAGAATCACTTTCATGTAAAGGGTTTTCCAAGCTTCCAAACAAATACGAGATGCCTGAAATCTCAGCAAACACTTTTTCACCCAATCTTGATGATACTTTCAAGTAATGATCAGTACACCATTCCCACTTGGCTCACCAAATTTCGTTTTTCTAGGATAAACCGTTTGTTTGCAGTAACCGTTTTCATTTTGAGGTTTCACTCTGTTTTCTCCTATAAGGATACATGTATTTGGAACTCTAAATCAAATACAGTTTGTGCTAGCTATTTGAAACTTGACACAGTAAAGCAGTTTCAAGTTGTATCTCTATGGTTAGTTTGCTGTTGATGTAGGCCTAAGCAGAGACTGGCGAGAATCACTTGCATGGAAAGGGGTTGCCAAGCTTCCAAAAAAGTACGAGTTGCCTGAAATCTCAGCAAACACTTTTTCACCCAATCTTGATGATACTTTCAGGTAATGATCAGAACACCAATCCCACTTCGCTTACCAAATTTTGTTCTTCTAGGATAAACCGTTTGTTTGCAGTAACCGTTTTCATTTTGAGGTTTCACTCTTTTTTCTCCTATAAGGATACATGTATTTGGAACTCTAAATCAAATACGGTTTGTGCTAGCTCTTTGAAACTTGACACAGTAAAGCAGTTTCAAGTTCTATCTCTATGGTTTGTTTGCTCTTGATGTAGGACTAAGCAGAGACTGGCGAGAATCACTTTCATGGAAAGGGGTTGCCAAGCTTCCAAAAGAGTACGAGTTGCCTGAAACCTCGGCAAACACTTTTTCACCCAATCTTGATGATACTTTCAGGTAATGATCAGAACACCAATCCCACTTGGCTCACCAAATTTCGTTCTTCTAGGATAAACCGTTTGTTTGCAGTAACCGTTTTCATTTTGAGGTTTCACTGTGTTTTCTCCTATACGGATACATGTATTTGGAACTCTAAATCAAACATGGTTTGTGCTAGCTCTTTAAAACTTAACACAATAAAGCAGTTTCAAGTTCTATCTCTATGGTTTGTTTGCTGTTGATGTAGGCCTAAGCATAGACTGGCGAGAATCACTTTCATGGAAAGGGTTTGCCAAGCTTACAAACAAATACGAGTTGCCTGAAATCTCAGCAAACACTTTTTCACCCAATCTTGATGATACTTTCAGGTAATGATCAGTTCACCAATCCCACTTGGCTCACCAAATTTCGTTCTTCTAGGATAAACCGTTTGTTTGCAGTAACCGTTTTCATTTTGAGGTTTCACTCTGTTTTCTCCTATAAGGATGCATGTATTTGGAAGTCTAAATCAAACTCGGTTTGTGCTAGCTCTTTCAAACTTGACACAATAAAGCAGTTTCACGTTCTATCTCTATGGTTTGTTTGCTCTTGATGTAGACCTAAGCAGAGACTGGCGAGAATCACTTTCATGGAAAGGGGTTGCCAAGCTTTCAAAAAACCACGAGTTGCCTGAAATCTCAGCAAACACTTTTTCACCCAATCTTGATGATACTTTCAGGTAATGATCAGTGCACCTATCCGACTTGTCTCACCAAATTTCGTTCTTCTAGGATAAACCGTTTGTTTGCAGTAACCGTTTTCATTTTGAGGTTTCACTCTGTTTTCTCCTATACGGATACATGTATTTGGAACTCTAAATCAAATACGTTTTGTGCTAGCTCTTTGAAACTTGACCCAATAAAGCAGTTTCATGTTCTATCTGCATGGTTTGTTTGCTGTTCATGTAGGCCTAAGCAGAGACTGGCTAGAATCACTTTCATGGAAAGGGGTTGCCAAGCTTTCAAAAAACTACGAGTTGCCTGAAATGTTAGCAAACACTTTTTCACCCAATCTTGATGATACTTTCAGGTAAGGATCAGTGCACCAATCCCACTTGTCTCACCAAATTTCGTTCTTCTAGGATAAACCGTTTGTTTGCAGTAACCGTTTTCATTTTGAGGTTTTAGTCTGTTTTCTCCTATACGGATAAATGTATTTGTAACTCTAAATCAAACACGGTTTGTGCTAGCTCTTTGAAACTTGTCACAATAAAGCAGTTTCAAGTTCTATCTGCATGGTTTGTTTGCTGTTGATGTAGGCCTAAGCAGAGACTGGCGAGAATCACTTTCATGGAAACGGGTTGCCAAGCTTCCAAAAAACTTCGAGTTGCCTGAAATCTCAGCAAACACTTTTACACCCAATCTTGATGGTACTTTCAGGTAATGATCAGTACACCAATCCCACTTGGCTCACCAAATTTCGTTCTTCTAGGATAAACCGTTTGTTTGCAGTAACCGTTTTCATTTTGAGGTTTCACTCTGTTTTCTCCTAGACGGATACATGTATTTGGAACTCTAAATCAAACAGGGTTTGTGCTAGCTCTTTGAAACTTGACACAATAAAGCAGTTTCAAGTTCTATTTCTATGGTTTGTTTGCTGTTGATGTAGGCCTAAGCAGAGACTGGCGAGATTCACTTTCATGGAAAGGGGTTGCCAAGCTTCCAAAAAACTACGAGTTGCCTGAAATCTCAGCAAACACTTTTTCACCCAATCTTGATTATACTTTCAGGTAATGATCAGTACACCAATCCCACTTGGATCACCAAATTTCGTTCCTCTAGGATAAACCGTTTGTTTGCAGTAACCGTTTTCATTTTGAGGTTTCACTCTGTTTTCTCCTATAAGGATACATGTATTTGGAACTCTAAATCAAATACAGTTTGTGCTAGCTATTTGAAACTTGACACAGTAAAGCAGTTTCAAGTTGTATCTCTATGGTTAGTTTGCTGTTGATGTAGGCCTAAGCAGAGACTGGCGAGAATCACTTGCATGGAAAGGGGTTGCCAAGCTTCCAAAAAAGTACGAGTTGCCTGAAATCTCAGCAAACACTTTTTCACCCAATCTTGATGATACTTTCAGGTAATGATAAGTGCACCAATCCCACTTCGCTTACCAAATTTTGTTCTTCTAGGATAAACCGTTTGTTTGCAGTAACCGTTTTCATTTTGAGGTTTCACTCTGTTTTCTCCTATAAGGATACATGTATTTGGAACTCTAAATCAAATACGGTTTGTGCTAGCTCTTTGAAACTTGACACAGTAAAGCAGTTTCAAGTTCTGTCTCTATGGTTTGTTTGCTGTTGATGTAGGACTAAGCAGAGACTGGCGAGAATCACTTTCATGGAAAGGGGTTGCCAAGCTTCCAAAAGAGTACGAGTTGCCTGAAACCTCGGCAAACACTTTTTCACCCAATCTTGATGATACTTTCAGGTAATGATCAGAACACCAATCCCACTTGGCTCACCAAATTTCGTTCTTCTAGGATAAACCGTTTGTTTGCAGTAACCGTTTTCATTTTGAGGTTTCACTGTGTTTTCTCCTATACGGATACATGTATTTGGAACTCTAAATCAAACATGGTTTGTGCTAGCTCTTTAAAACTTAACACAATAAAGCATTTTCAAGTTCTATCTCTATGGTTTGTTTGCTGTTGATGTAGGCCTAAGCATAGACTGGCGAGAATCACTTTCATGGAAAGGGTTTGCCAAGCTTACAAACAAATACGAGTTGCCTGAAATCTCAGCAAACACTTTTTCACCCAATCTTGATGATACTTTCAGGTAATGATCAGTACACCAATCCCACTTGGCTCACCAAATTTCGTTCTTCTAGGATAAACCGTTTGTTTGCAGTAACCGTTTTCATTTTGAGGTTTCACTCTGTTTTCTCCTATAAGGATGCATGTATTTGGAAGTCTAAATCAAACTCGGTTTGTGCTAGCTCTTTCAAACTTGACACAATAAAGCAGTTTCACGTTCTATCTCTATGGTTTGTTTGCTCTTGATGTAGACCTAAGCAGAGACTGGCGAGAATCACTTTCATGGAAAGGGGTTGCCAAGCTTTCAAAAAACCACGAGTTGCCTGAAATCTCAGCAAACACTTTTTCACCCAATCTTGATGATACTTTCAGGTAATGATCAGTGCACCTATCCGACTTGTCTCACCAAATTTCGTTCTTCTAGGATAAACCGTTTGTTTGCAGTAACCGTTTTCATTTTGAGGTTTCACTCTGTTTTCTCCTATACGGATACATGTATTTGGAACTCTAAATCAAATACGTTTTGTGCTAGCTCGTTGAAACTTGACCCAATAAAGCAGTTTCATGTTCTATCTGCATGGTTTGTTTGCTGTTGATGTAGGCCTAAGCAGAGACTGGCTAGAATCACTTTCATGGAAAGGGGTTGCCAAGCTTTCAAAAAACTACGAGTTGCCTGAAATGTTAGCAAACACTTTTTCACCCAATCTTGATGATACTTTCAGGTAAGGATCAGTGCACCAATCCCACTTGTCTCACCAAATTTCGTTCTTCTAGGATAAACCGTTTGTTTGCAGTAACCGTTTTCATTTTGAGGTTTTAGTCTGTTTTCTCCTATAGGGATAAATGTATTTGGAACTCTAAATCAAACACGGTTTGTGCTAGCTCTTTGAAACTTGTCACAATAAAGCAGTTTCAAGTTCTATCTGCATGGTTTGTTTGCTGTTGATGTAGGCCTAAGCAGAGACTGGCGAGAATCACTTTCATGGAAACGGGTTGCCAAGCTTCCAAAAAACTTCGAGTTGCCTGAAATCTCAGCAAACACTTTTACACCCAATCTTGATGGTACTTTCAGGTAATGATCAGTACACCAATCCCACTTGGCTCACCAAATTTCGTTCTTCTAGGATAAACCATTTGTTTGCAGTAACCGTTTTCATTTTGAGGTTTCACTCTGTTTTCTCCTATACGGATACATGTATTTGGAACTCTAAATCAAACACGGTTTGTGCTACCTCTTTCAAACATGACAAAATAAAGCAGTTTCAAGTTCTATCTCTATGGTTTGTTTGCTGTTGATGTAGGCCTAAGCAGAGACTGGCGAGAATCACTTTCATGGAAAGGGTTTGCCAAGCTTCCAAACAAATACGAGTTGCCTGAAATCTCAGCAAACACTTTTTCACCCAATCTTGATGATAATTTCAGGTAATGATCAGTACACGTATCCCACTTGGCTCACCAAATTTCGTTCTTCTAGGATAAACCGTTTGTTTGCAGTAACCGTTTTCATTTTGAGGTTTCACTCTGTTTTCTCCTATACGAATACATGTATTTGGAACTCTAAATCAAACAGGGTTTGTGCTAGCTCTTTGAAACTTGACACAATAAAGCAGTTTCAAGTTCTATTTCTATGGTTTGTTTGCTGTTGATGTAGGCCTAAGCAGAGACTGGCGAGAATCACCTTCATGGAAAGGGGTTGCCAAGCTTCCAAAAAACTACGAGTTGCCTGAAATCTCAGCAAACACTTTTTCACCCAAACTTGATTATACTTTCAGGTAATGATCAGTACACCAATCCCACTTGGATCACCAAATTTCGTTCTTCTAGGATAAACCGTTTGTTTGCAGTAACCGTTTTCATTTTGAGGTTTCACTCTGTTTTCTCCTATAAGGATACATGTATTTGGAACTCTAAATCAAATACGGTTTGTGCTAGCTCTTTGAAACTTGACACAATAAAGCAGTTTCAAGTTCTATCTCTATGGTTTGTTTGCTGTTGATGTGGGCCTAAGCAGAGACTGGCGAGAATCACTTTCATGGAAAGGGGTTTCCAAGCTTCCAAAAGAGTACGAGTTGCCTGAAACATCGGCAAACACTTTTTCACCCAATCTTGATGATACTTTCAGGTAATGATCAGTACACCAATCCCACTTGGCTCACCAAATTTCTTTCTTCTAGGATAAACCGTTTGTTTGCAGTAACCGTTTTCATTTTGAGGTTTCACTCTGTTTTCTCCTATAAGGATGCATGTATTTGGAAGTCTAAATCAAAATCGGTTTGTGCTAGCTCTTTCAAACTTGACACAATAAAGCAGTTTCACGTTCTATCTCTATGGTTTGTTTGCTCTTGATGTAGACCTAAGCAGAGACTGGCGAGAATCACTTTCATGGAAAGGGGTTGCCAAGCTTTCAAAAAACTACGAGTTACCTGAAATCTCAGCAAACACTTTTTCACCCAATCTTGATGATACTTTCAGGTAATGATCAGTGCACCAATCCCACTTGTCTCACCAAATTTCGTTCTTCTAGGATAAACCGTTTGTTTGCAGTAACCGTTTTCATTTTGAGGTTTCACTCTGTTTTCTCCTATACGGATACATGTATTTGGAACTCTAAATCAAATACGGTTTGTGCTAGCTCTTTGAAACTTGACACAATAAATCAGTTTCAAGTTCTATCTGCATGGTTTGTTTGCTGTTGATGTAGGCCTAAGCAGAGACTGGCGAGAATCACTTTCATGGAAAGGGGTTGCCAAGCTTACAAACAAATACGAGTTGCCTGAAATCTCAGCAAACACTTTTTCACCCAATCTTGATGATACTTTCAGGTAATGATCAGTACACCAATCCCACTTGGCTCACCAAATTTCGTTCTTCTAGGATAAACCGTTTGTTTGCAGTAACCGTTTTCATTTTGAGGTTTCACTCTGTTTTCTCCTATAAGGATGCATGTATTTGGAAGTCTAAATCAAACTCGGTTTGTGCTAGCTCTTTCAAACTTGACACAATAAAGCAGTTTCACGTTCTATCTCTATGGTTTGTTTGCTCTTGATGTAGACCTAAGCAGAGACTGGCGAGAATCACTTTCATGGAAAGGGGTTGCCAAGCTTTCAAAAAACCACGAGTTGCCTGAAATCTCAGCAAACACTTTTTCACCCAATCTTGATGATACTTTCAGGTAATGATCAGTGCACCTATCCGACTTGTCTCACCAAATTTCGTTCTTCTAGGATAAACCGTTTGTTTGCAGTAACCGTTTTCATTTTGAGGTTTCACTCTGTTTTCTCCTATACGGATACATGTATTTGGAACTCTAAATCAAATACGTTTTGTGCTAGCTCGTTGAAACTTGACCCAATAAAGCAGTTTCATGTTCTATCTGCATGGTTTGTTTGCTGTTCATGTAGGCCTAAGCAGAGACTGGCTAGAATCACTTTCATGGAAAGGGGTTGCCAAGCTTTCAAAAAACTACGAGTTGCCTGAAATGTTAGCAAACACTTTTTCACCCAATCTTGATGATACTTTCAGGTAAGGATCAGTGCACCAATCCCACTTGTCTCACAAAATTTCGTTCTTCTAGGATAAACCGTTTCTTTGCAGTAACCGTTTTCATTTTGAGGTTTTAGTCTGTTTTCTCCTATACGGATAAATGTATTTGGAACTCTAAATCAAACACGGTTTGTGCTAGCTCTTTGAAACTTGTCACAATAAAGCAGTTTCAAGTTCTATCTGCATGGTTTGTTTGCTGTTGATGTAGGCCTAAGCAGAGACTGGCGAGAATCACTTTCATGGAAACGGGTTGCCAAGCTTCCAAAAAACTTCGAGTTGCCTGAAATCTCAGCAAACACTTTTACACCCAATCTTGATGGTACTTTCAGGTAATGATCAGTACACCAATCCCACTTGGCTCACCAAATTTCGTTCTTCTAGGATAAACCATTTGTTTGCAGTAACCGTTTTCATTTTGAGGTTTCACTCTGTTTTCTCCTATACGGATACATGTATTTGGAACTCTAAATCAAACACGGTTTGTGCTACCTCTTTCAAACATGACAAAATAAAGCAGTTTCAAGTTCTATCTCTATGGTTTGTTTGCTGTTGATGTAGGCCTAAGCAGAGACTGGCGAGAATCACTTTCATGGAAAGGGTTTGCCAAGCTTCCAAACAAATACGAGTTGCCTGAAATCTCAGCAAACACTTTTTCACCCAATCTTGATGATAATTTCAGGTAATGATCAGTACACGTATCCCACTTGGCTCACCAAATTTCGTTCTTCTAGGATAAACCGTTTGTTTGCAGTAACCGTTTTCATTTTGAGGTTTCACTCTGTTTTCTCCTATACGAATACATGTATTTGGAACTCTAAATCAAACAGGGTTTGTGCTAGCTCTTTGAAACTTGACACAATAAAGCAGTTTCAAGTTCTATTTCTATGGTTTGTTTGCTGTTGATGTAGGCCTAAGCAGAGACTGGCGAGAATCACTTTCATGGAAAGGGGTTGCCAAGCTTCCAAAAAACTACGAGTTGCCTGAAATCTCAGCAAACACTTTTTCACCCAATCTTGATTATACTTTCAGGTAATGATCAGTACACCAATCCCACTTGGATCACCAAATTTCGTTCTTCTAGGATAAACCGTTTGTTTGCAGTAACCGTTTTCATTTTGAGGTTTCACTCTGTTTTCTCCTATAAGGATACATGTATTTGGAACTCTAAATCAAATACGGTTTGTGCTAGCTCTTTGAAACTTGACACAATAAAGCAGTTTCAAGTTCTATCTCTATGTTTTGTTTGCTGTTGATGTGGGCCTAAGCAGAGACTGGCGAGAATCACTTTCATGGAAAGGGGTTTCCAAGCTTCCAAAAGAGTACGAGTTGCCTGAAACATCGGCAAACACTTTTTCACCCAATCTTGATGATACTTTCAGGTAATGATCAGTACACCAATCCCACTTGGCTCACCAAATTTCTTTCTTCTAGGATAAACCGTTTGTTTGCAGTAACCGTTTTCATTTTGAGGTTTCACTCTGTTTTCTCCTATAAGGATGCATGTATTTGGAAGTCTAAATCAAAATCGGTTTGTGCTAGCTCTTTCAAACTTGACACAATAAAGCAGTTTCACGTTCTATCTCTATGGTTTGTTTGCTCTTGATGTAGACCTAAGCAGAGACTGGCGAGAATCACTTTCATGGAAAGGGGTTGCCAAGCTTTCAAAAAACTACGAGTTACCTGAAATCTCAGCAAACACTTTTTCACCCAATCTTGATGATACTTTCAGGTAATGATCAGTGCACCTATCCCACTTGTCTCACCAAATTTCGTTCTTCTAGGATAAACCGTTTGTTTGCAGTAACCGTTTTCATTTTGAGGTTTCACTCTGTTTTCTCCTATACGGATACATGTATTTGGAACTCTAAATCAAATACGGTTTGTGCTAGCTCTTTGAAACTTGACACAATAAATCAGTTTCAAGTTCTATCTGCATGGTTTGTTTGCTGTTGATGTAGGCCTAAGCATAGACTGGCAAGAATCACTTTCATGGAAAGGGGTTGCCAAGCTTTCAAAAAACTACGAGTTGCCTGAAATGTTAGCAAACACTTTTTCACCCAATCTTGATGATACTTTCAGGTAATGATCAGTACACCAATCCCACTTGGCTCACCAAATTTCGTTCTTCTAGGATAAACCGTTTGTTTGCAGTAACCGTTTTCATTTTTAGGTTTCACTCTGTTTTCTCCTATATGGATACATCTATTTGGAAGTCTAAATCAAACACGGTTTGTGCTAGCTCTTTGAAACTTGACACAATAAAGCAGTTTCAAGTTATATCTCTATGGTTTGTTTGCTGTTGATGTAGGACTAAGCAGGGACTGGCGAGAATCACTTTCATGGAACTGGGTTGCCAATCTTCCAAAAAACTACGAGTTGCCTGAAATCTCAGCAAACACTTTTTCACCCAATCTTGATGATACTTTCAGGTAATGATCAGTGCACCTATCCGACATGTCTCACCAAATTTCGTTCTTCTAGGATAAACCGTTTGTTTGCAGTAACCGTTTTCATTTTGAGGTTTCACTCTGTTTTCTCCTATAAGGATACATGTATTTGGAACTCTAAATCAAACACGGTTTGTGCTAGCTCTTTGAAACTTGACACAATAAAGCAGTTTCATGTTCTATCTGCATGGTTTGTTTGCTGTTCATGTAGGCCTAAGCAGAGACTGGCGAGAATCACTTTCATGGAAAGGGGTTGCCAAGCTTCCAAAAAACTACGAGTTGTATGAAATCTCAGCAAACACTTTTTCACCCTAACTTGATTATACTTTCAGGTAATGATCAGTACACCAATCCCACTTGGCTCACCAAATTTCGTTCTTCTAGGATAAACCGTTTGTTTGCAGTAACCGTTTTCATTTTGAGGTTTCACTCTGTTTTCTCCTATAAGGATACATGTATTTGGAACTCTAAATCAAATAAGGTTTGTGCTAGCTCTTTGAAACTTGACACAGTAAAGCAGTTTGAAGTTTTATCTCTATGGTTTGTTTGCTGTTGATGTATGCCTAAGCAGAGACTGGCGAGAATCACTTTCATGGAAAGGGTTTGCCAAGCTTACAAACAAATACGAGTTGCTTGAAATCTCCGCAAACACTTTTTCACCCAATCTTGATGATACTTTCAGGTAATGATCAGTACACCAATCCCACTTGGCTCACCAAATTTCGTTCTTCTAGGATAAACCGTTTGTTTGCAGTAACCGTTTTCATTTTGAGGTTTCACTCTGTTTTCTCCTATAAGGATGCATGTATTTGGAAGTCTAAATCAAACCTGGTTTGTGCTAGCTCTTTCAAACTTGACACAATAAAGCAGTTTCAAGTTCTATCTCTATGGTTTGTTTGCTGTTGATGTAGGCCTAAGCATAGACTGGCGAGAATCACTTTCATGGAAAGGGTTTGCCAAGCTTACAAACAAATACGAGTTGCCTGAAATCTCAGCAAACACTTTTTCACCCAATCTTGATGATACTTTCAGGTAATGATCAGTACACCAATCCCACTTGGCTCACCAAATTTCGTTCTTCTAGGATAAACCTTTTGTTTGCAGTAACCGTTTTCATTTTGAGGTTTCACTCTGTTTTCTCCTATAAGGATGCATGTATTTGGAAGTCTAAATCAAACTCGGTTTGTGCTAGCTCTTTCAAACTTGACACAATAAAGCAGTTTCACGTTCTATCTCTATGGTTTGTTTGCTCTTGATGTAGACCTAAGCAGAGACTGGCGAGAATCACTTTCATGGAAAGGGGTTGCCAAGCTTTCAAAAAACCACGAGTTGCCTGAAATCTCAGCAAACACTTTTTCACCCAATCTTGATGATACTTTCAGGTAATGATCAGTGCACCTATCCGACTTGTCTCACCAAATTTCGTTCTTCTAGGATAAACCGTTTGTTTGCAGTAACCGTTTTCATTTTGAGGTTTCACTCTGTTTTCTCCTATACGGATACATGTATTTGGAACTCTAAATCAAATACGTTTTGTGCTAGCTCGTTGAAACTTGACCCAATAAAGCAGTTTCATGTTCTATCTGCATGGTTTGTTTGCTGTTCATGTAGGCCTAAGCAGAGACTGGCTAGAATCACTTTCATGGAAAGGGGTTGCCAAGCTTTCAAAAAACTACGAGTTGCCTGAAATGTTAGCAAACACTTTTTCACCCAATCTTGATGATACTTTCAGGTAAGGATCAGTGCACCAATCCCACTTGTCTCACCATATTTCGTTCTTCTAGGATAAACCGTTTGTTTGCAGTAACCGTTTTCATTTTGAGGTTTTAGTCTGTTTTCTCCTATACGGATAAATGTATTTGGAACTCTAAATCAAACACGGTTTGTGCTAGCTCTTTGAAACTTGTCACAATAAAGCAGTTTCAAGTTCTATCTGCATGGTTTGTTTGCTGTTGATGTAGGCCTAAGCAGAGACTGGCGAGAATCACTTTCATGGAAACGGGTTGCCAAGCTTCCAAAAAACTTCGAGTTGCCTGAAATCTCAGCAAACACTTTTACACCCAATCTTGATGGTACTTTCAGGTAATGATCAGTACACCAATCCCACTAGGCTCACCAAATTTCGTTCTTCTAGGATAAACCATTTGTTTGCAGTAACCGTTTTCATTTTGAGGTTTCACTCTGTTTTCTCCTATACGGATACATGTATTTGGAACTCTAAATCAAACACGGTTTGTGCTACCTCTTTCAAACATGACAAAATAAAGCAGTTTCAAGTTCTATCTCTATGGTTTGTTTGCTGTTGATGTAGGCCTAAGCAGAGACTGGCGAGAATCACTTTCATGGAAAGGGTTTGCCAAGCTTCCAAACAAATACGAGTTGCCTGAAATCTCAGCAAACACTTTTTCACCCAATCTTGATGATAATTTCAGGTAATGATCAGTACACGTATCCCACTTGGCTCACCAAATTTCGTTCTTCTAGGATAAACCGTTTGTTTGCAGTAACCGTTTTCATTTTGAGGTTTCACTCTGTTTTCTCCTATACGAATACATGTATTTGGAACTCTAAATCAAACAGGGTTTGTGCTAGCTCTTTGAAACTTGACACAATAAAGCAGTTTCAAGTTCTATTTCTATGGTTTGTTTGCTGTTGATGTAGGCCTAAGCAGAGACTGGCGAGAATCACTTTCATGGAAAGGGGTTGCCAAGCTTCCAAAAAACTACGAGTTGCCTGAAATCTCAGCAAACACTTTTTCACCCAATCTTGATTATACTTTCAGGTAATGATCAGTACACCAATCCCACTTGGATCACCAAATTTCGTTCTTCTAGGATAAACCGTTTGTTTGCAGTAACCGTTTTCATTTTGAGGTTTCACTCTGTTTTCTCCTATAAGGATACATGTATTTGGAACTCTAAATCAAATACGGTTTGTGCTAGCTCTTTGAAACTTGACACAATAAAGCAGTTTCAAGTTCTATCTCTATGGTTTGTTTGCTGTTGATGTGGGCCTAAGCAGAGACTGGCGAGAATCACTTTCATGGAAAGGGGTTTCCAAGCTTCCAAAAGAGTACGAGTTGCCTGAAACATCGGCAAACACTTTTTCACCCAATCTTGATGATACTTTCAGGTAATGATCAGTACACCAATCCCACTTGGCTCACCAAATTTCGTTCTTCTAGGATAAACCGTTTGTTTGCAGTAACCGTTTTCATTTTGAGGTTTCACTCTGTTTTCTCCTATAAGGATGCATGTATTTGGAAGTCTAAATCAAAATCGGTTTGTGCTAGCTCTTTCAAACTTGACACAATAAAGCAGTTTCACGTTCTATCTCTATGGTTTGTTTGCTCTTGATGTAGACCTAAGCAGAGACTGGCGAGAATCACTTTCATGGAAAGGTGTTGCCAAGCTTTCAAAAAACTACGAGTTACCTGAAATCTCAGCAAACACTTTTTCACCCAATCTTGATGATACTTTCAGGTAATGATCAGTGCACCTATCCCCCTTGTCTCACCAAATTTCGTTCTTCTAGGATAAACCGTTTGTTTGCAGTAACCGTTTTCATTTTGAGGTTTCACTCTGTTTTCTCCTATACGGATACATGTATTTGGAACTCTAAATCAAATACGGTTTGTGCTAGCTCTTTGAAACTTGACACAATAAATCAGTTTCAAGTTCTATCTGCATGGTTTGTTTGCTGTTGATGTAGGCCTAAGCATAGACTGGCGAGAATCACTTTCATGGAAAGGGGTTGCCAAGCTTTCAAAAAACTACGAGTTGCCTGAAATTGTCAGCAAACACTTTTTCACCCAATCTTGATGATACTTTCAGGTAATGATCAGTGCACCTATCCGACATGTCTCACCAAATTTCGTTCTTCTAGGATAAACCGTTTGTTTGCAGTAACCGTTTTCATTTTGAGGTTTCACTCTGTTTTCTCCTATACGGATACATGTATTTGGAACTCTAAATCAAACACGGTTTGTGCTAGCTCTTTGAAACTTGACACAATAAAGCAGTTTCATGTTCTATCTGCATGGTTTGTTTGCTGTTCATGTAGGCCTAAGCAGAGACTGGCGAGAATCACTTTCATGGAAAGGGGTTGCCAAGCTTCCAAAAAACTACGAGTTGTATGAAATCTCAGCAAACACTTTTTCACCCTATCTTGATTATACTTTCAGGTAATGATCAGTACACCAATCCCACTTGGCTCACCAAATTTCGTTCTTCTAGGATAAACCGTTTGTTTGCAGTAACCGTTTTCATTTTGAGGTTTCACTCTGTTTTCTCCTATAAGGATACATGTATTTGGAACTCTAAATCAAATAAGGTTTGTGCTAGCTCTTTGAAACTTGACACAGTAAAGCAGTTTGAAGTTTTATCTCTATGGTTTGTTTGCTGTTGATGTATGCCTAAGCAGAGACTGGCGAGAATCACTTTCATGGAAAGGGTTTGCCAAGCTTACAAACAAATACGAGTTGCTTGAAATCTCCGCAAACACTTTTTCACCCAATCTTGATGATACTTTCAGGTAATGATCAGTACACCAATCCCACTTGGCTCACCAAATTTCGTTCTTCTAGGATAAACCGTTTGTTTGCAGTAACCGTTTTCATTTTGAGGTTTCACTCTGTTTTCTCCTATAAGGATGCATGTATTTGGAAGTCTAAATCAAACCTGGTTTGTGCTAGCTCTTTCAAACTTGACACAATAAAGCAGTTTCAAGTTCTATCTCTATGGTTTGTTTGCTGTTGATGTAGGCCTAAGCAGAGACTGGCGAGAATCACTTTCATGGAAAGGGTTTGCCAAGCTTCCAAACAAATACGAGTTGCCTGAAATCTCAGCAAACACTTTTTCTCCCAATCTTGATGATAATTTCAGGTAATGATCAGTACACGTATCCCACTTGGCTCACCAAATTTCGTTCTTCTAGGATAAACCGTTTGTTTGCAGTAACCGTTTTCATTTTGAGGTTTCACTCTGTTTTCTCCTATACGAATACATGTATTTGGAACTCTAAATCAAACAGGGTTTGTGCTAGCTCTTTGAAACTTGACACAATAAAGCAGTTTCAAGTTCTATTTCTATGGTTTGTTTGCTGTTGATGTAGGCCTAAGCAGAGACTGGCGAGAATCACTTTCATGGAAAGGGGTTGCCAAGCTTCCAAAAAACTACGAGTTGCCTGAAATCTCAGCAAACACTTTTTCACCCAATCTTGATTATACTTTCAGGTAATGATCAGTACACCAATCCCACTTGGATCACCAAATTTCGTTCTTCTAGGATAAACCGTTTGTTTGCAGTAACCGTTTTCATTTTGAGGTTTCACTCTGTTTTCTCCTATACGGATACATGTATTTGGAACTCTAAATCAAATACGGTTTGTGCTAGCTCTTTGAAACTTGACACAATAAATCAGTTTCAAGTTCTATCTGCATGGTTTGTTTGCTGTTGATGTAGGCCTAAGCAGAGACTGGCTAGAATCACTTTCATGGAAAGGGGTTGCCAAGCTTTCAAAAAACTACGAGTTGCCTGAAATGTTAGCAAACACTTTTTCACCCAATCTTGATGATACTTTCAGGTAATGATCAGTACACCAATCCCACTTGGCTCACCAAATTTCGTTCTTCTAGGATAAACCGTTTGTTTGCAGTAACCGTTTTCATTTTGAGGTTTCACTCTGTTTTCTCCTATAAGGATACATGTATTTGGAACTCTAAATCAAACACGGTTTGTGCTAGCTCTTTCAAACTTGACAAAATAAAGCAGTTTCAAGTTCGATCTCTATGGTTTGTTTGCTGTTGATGTAGGCCTCAGCAGAGACTGGCGAGAATCACTTTCATGGAAAGGGTTTGCCAAGCTTCCAAACAAATACGAGTTGCCTGAAATCTCAGCAAACAATTATTCACCCAATCTTGATGATACTTTCAGGTAATGATCAGTACACGTATCCCACTTGGCTCACCAAATTTCGTTCTTCTAGGATAAACCGTTTGTTTGTAGTAACCGTTTTCATTTTGAGGTTTCACTCTGTTTTCTCTTATAAGGATACATGTATTTGGAACTCTAAATCAAACAGGGTTTGTGCTAGCTCTTTGAAACTTGACACAATAAAGCAGTTTCAAGTTCTATTTCTATGGTTTGTTTGCTGTTGATGTAGGCCTAAGCAGAGACTGGCGAGAATCACTTTCATGGAAAGGGGTTGCCAAGCTTCCAAAAAACTACGAGTTGCCTGAAATCTCAGCAAACACTTTTTCACCCAATCTTGATTATACTTTCAGGTAATGATCAGTACACCAATCCCACTTGGATCACCAAATTTCGTTCTTCTAGGATAAACCGTTTGTTTGCAATAACCGTTTTCATTTTGAGGTTTCACTCTGTTTTCTCCTATAAGGATACATGTATTTGGAACTCTAAATCAAATACGGTTTGTGCTAGCTCTTTGAAACTTGACACAATAAAGCAGTTTCAAGTTCTATCTCTATGGTTTGTTTGCTGTTGATGTGGGCCTAAGCAGAGACTGGCGAGAATCACTTTCATGGAAAGGGGTTTCCAAGCTTCCAAAAGAGTACGAGTTGCCTGAAACATCGGCAAACACTTTTTCACCCAATCTTGATGATACTTTCAGGTAATGATCAGTACACCAATCCCACTTGGCTCACCAAATTTCGTTCTTCTAGGATAAACCGTTTGTTTGCAGTAACCGTTTTCATTTTGAGGTTTCACTCTGTTTTCTCCTATAAGGATGCATGTATTTGGAAGTCTAAATCAAAATCGGTTTGTGCTAGCTCTTTCAAACTTGACACAATAAAGCAGTTTCACGTTCTATCTCTATGGTTTGTTTGCTCTTGATGTAGACCTAAGCAGAGACTGGCGAGAATCACTTTCATGGAAAGGGGTTGCCAAGCTTTCAAAAAACTACGAGTTACCTGAAATCTCAGCAAACACTTTTTCACCCAATCTTGATGATACTTTCAGGTAATGATCAGTGCACCTATCCCACTTGTCTCACCAAATTTCGTTCTTCTAGGATAAACCGTTTGTTTGCAGTAACCGTTTTCATTTTGAGGTTTCACTCTGTTTTCTCCTATACGGATACATGTATTTGGAACTCTAAATCAAATACGGTTTGTGCTAGCTCTTTGAAACTTGACACAATAAATCAGTTTCAAGTTCTATCTGCATGGTTTGTTTGCTGTTGATGTAGGCCTAAGCATAGACTGGCGAGAATCACTTTCATGGAAAGGGGTTGCCAAGCTTTCAAAAAACTACGAGTTGCCTGAAATGTTAGCAAACACTTTTTCACCCAATCTTGATGATACTTTCAGGTAATGATCAGTACACCAATCCCACTTGGCTCACCAAATTTCGTTCTTCTAGGATAAACCGTTTGTTTGCAGTAACCGTTTTCATTTTTAGGTTTCACTCTGTTTTCTCCTATATGGATACATCTATTTGGAAGTCTAAATCAAACACGGTTTGTGCTAGCTCTTTGAAACTTGACACAATAAAGCAGTTTCAAGTTATATCTCTATGGTTTGTTTGCTGTTGATGTAGGACTAAGCAGGGACTGGCGAGAATCACTTTCATGGAAAGGGGTTGCCAATCTTCCAAAAAACTACGAGTTGCCTGAAATCTCAGCAAACACTTTTTCACCCAATCTTGATGATACTTTCAGGTAATGATCAGTGCACCTATCCGACATGTCTCACCAAATTTCGTTCTTCTAGGATAAACCGTTTGTTTGCAGTAACCGTTTTCATTTTGAGGTTTCACTCTGTTTTCTCCTATACGGATACATGTATTTGGAACTCTAAATCAAACACGGTTTGTGCTAGCTCTTTGAAACTTGACACAATAAAGCAGTTTCATGTTCTATCTGCATGGTTTGTTTGCTGTTCATGTAGGCCTAAGCAGAGACTGGCGAGAATCACATTCATGGAAAGGGGTTGCCAAGCTTCCAAAAAACTACGAGTTGTATGAAATCTCAGCAAACACTTTTTCACCCTATCTTGATTATACTTTCAGGTAATGATCAGTACACCAATCCCACTTGGCTCACCAAATTTCGTTCTTCTAGGATAAACCGTTTGTTTGCAGTAACCGTTTTCATTTTGAGGTTTCACTCTGTTTTCTCCTATAAGGATACATGTATTTGGAACTCTAAATCAAATAAGGTTTGTGCTAGCTCTTTGAAACTTGACACAGTAAAGCAGTTTGAAGTTTTATCTCTATGGTTTGTTTGCTGTTGATGTATGCCTAAGCAGAGACTGGCGAGAATCACTTTCATGGAAAGGGTTTGCCAAGCTTACAAACAAATACGAGTTGCTTGAAATCTCCGCAAACACTTTTTCACCCAATCTTGATGATACTTTCAGGTAATGATCAGTACACCAATCCCACTTGGCTCACCAAATTTCGTTCTTCTAGGATAAACCGTTTGTTTGCAGTAACCGTTTTCATTTTGAGGTTTCACTCTGTTTTCTCCTATAAGGATGCATGTATTTGGAAGTCTAAATCAAACCTGGTTTGTGCTAGCTCTTTCAAACTTGACACAATAAAGCAGTTTCAAGTTCTATCTCTATGGTTTGTTTGCTGTTGATGTAGGCCTAAGCATAGACTGGCGAGAATCACTTTCATGGAAAGGGTTTGCCAAGCTTACAAACAAATACGAGTTGCCTGAAATCTCAGCAAACACTTTTTCACCCAATCTTGATGATACTTTCAGGTAATGATCAGTACACCAATCCCACTTGGCTCACCAAATTTCGTTCTTCTAGGATAAACCTTTTGTTTGCAGTAACCGTTTTCATTTTGAGGTTTCACTCTGTTTTCTCCTATAAGGATGCATGTATTTGGAAGTCTAAATCAAACTCGGTTTGTGCTAGCTCTTTCAAACTTGACACAATAAAGCAGTTTCACGTTCTATCTCTATGGTTTGTTTGCTCTTGATGTAGACCTAAGCAGAGACT
>NW_027524285.1:0-33873 GCF_052094955.1 Ictidomys tridecemlineatus | reverse complement strand
TCTCAGCAACCTTTTTTTCAACCAATCTTGATGATTCTTTCAGGTAATGATCAGTATACTAAAACCACTTTGCTCACCAAATTTCGTTCTTCTAGGTTAAACCGTTCTTTTGCAGTAAGCGGTTTCATTTTGAGGTTTCATTCTGTTTTCTCCTATAGGGATACATGTATTTGGAACTCTAAATCAAACACGGTTTGTGCTAGCGCTTTGAAACTTGACACAATAAAGCAGTTTCAAGTTCTATCTCTATGGTTTGTTTGCTGTTGATGTAGCCCTAAGCAGAGACTTTCGAAAATCACTTTCATGGAAAGGGGTTGCCAAGCTTCCAAAAAACTACGAGTTCCCTGAAATATCAGCAAACATTTTTTCACCCAGTCTTGATGATTCCTTCAGGTAATGATCAGTACACCAAAACTACTTGGCTCACCAAATTTCGTTCTTCTAGGTTAAACCGTTCGTTTGCAGTAACCGTTTTCATTTTTAGGTTTCACTCTGTGTTTTCCTATAGGGATACATGTATTTGAACTCAAAATCAAACACGGTTTGTCCTAGCTCTTTGAAACTTGACACAATAAAGCAGTTTCAAGTTCTCTCTCTATGGTTTGTTGGCTGTTGATGTAGCCCTAAGCAGAGACTGGCGAAAATCACTTTCATGGAAAGGGGTTGCCAAGCTTTCAAAAAACAACGAGTTGCCTGAAATCCCAGCCAACTTTTTTTCACCCAATCTTGATGATTCTTTCAGGTAATGATCAGTACATTAAAACTACTTGGCTCACCAAATTTCGTTCTTCTAGGTTAAACCGTTCTTTTGCAGTAACCGTTTTCATGTTTAGGTTTCACTCTGTTTTCTCCTATAGGGATACATGTATTTGAACTCTAAATCAAACACGGTTTTTGCTAGCTCTTTGAAACTTCACACAATAAAGCAGTTTCAAGTTCTATTTTTATGGTTTGTTTGCTGTTGATGTAGCCCTAAGCAGAGACTGGCGAAAATCACATTCATGGAAAGGGGTTGCCAAGCTTCCAAAAAACTACGAGTTGCCTGAAATCTCAGCCAACATTTTTTCACCCAATCTTGATGATTCTTTCAGGTAATTATCAGTATACCAAAACCACTTGGCTAACCAAATTTTATTCTTCTAGGATAAACCGTTCGTTTGCAGTAACCGTTTTCATTTTTAGGTTTCACTCTGTTTCCTCCTATAGGGATGCATGTATTTGGAACTCTAAATAAAACACGGTTTGTACTAGCTCGTTGAAACTTGACACAATAAAGCACTTTCAAGTTCTATCTCTATCGTTTGTTTGCTGTTGATGTAGCCCTAGCAGAGACTGGTGAAAATCACTTTCATGGAAAGGGGTTGCCAAGCTTCCAAAAAACTACGAGTTGCCTGAAATTTCAGCCAATATTTTTTCACCCAATCTTGATGATTCTTTCAGGTAATGATCAGTACACCAAAACCACTTGGCTCACCAAATTTAAATCTTCTAGGTTAAACCGTTTGTTTGCAGTAACCGTTTTCATTTTTAGGTTTCACTCTATTTTCTTCTATAGGGAAACATGTATTTGGAACTCTAAATCAAACACGGTTTGTGCTAGCTCTTTAAAACTGGACACAATAAAGCAGTTTCAAGTTCTATCTCTATGGTTTGTTTGCTGTTGATGTAGCCCTAAGCAGAGACTTTCGAAAATCACTTTCATGGAAAGGGGTTGCCAAGCTTCAAAAAAATACGAGTTCCCTGAAATATCAGCAAACATTTTTTCACCCAGTCTTGATGATTCCTTCAGGTAGTGATCAGTACACCAGAACCACTAGGCTCACCAAATTTCGTTCTTCTAGGTTAAACAGTTCGTTTGCAGTAACCGTTTTCATTTTTAGGTTTCACTCTGTTTTCTCCTATAGGGATACATGTATTTGAAATGCTAAATCAAACACGGTTTGTGCTAGCTCTTTGAAACTTGACACAATAAAGCAGTTTCAAGTTCTATCTCTATGGTTTGTTTGTTGATGATGTAGCCCTAAGCAGAGACTGGCAAAAATCACTTTAATGGAAAGGGGTTGCCAAGCTTCCAAAAAACTACAGGTTGCCTGAAATCTCAGCAAACATTTTTTCACCCAATCTTGATGATTCTTTCAGGTAATGATCAGTATACTAAAACCACTTTGCTCAACAAATTTCGTTCTTCTAGGTTAAACCGTTCTTTTGCAGTAACCGTTTTCATTTTGAGGTTTCATTCTGTTTTCTCCTATAGGGATACATGTATTTGGAACTCTAAATCAAACACGGTTTGTGCTAGCGCTTTGAAACTTGACACAATAAAGCAGTTTCAAGTTCTATCTTTATGGTTTGTTTGCTGTTGATGTAGCCCTTAGCATAGCCTTGCGAAAATCACTTTCATGGAAAGGGGTTGCCAAGCTTCTAAAAAACAACGAGTTGCCTGAAATCTCAGCCATCATTTTTTCAACCAATCTTGATGATTCTTTCAGGTAATGATCAGTACACCAAAACCACTTGGCTCACCAAATTTCGTTCTTCTAGGTTAAACCGTTCGTTTGCAGTAACCGTTTTCATTTTTAGGTTTCACTCTGTTTTCTCCTATAGGGATACATGTATTTGGAACTCTAAATCAAAGACGGTTTGTCGTAGCTCCTTGAAACTTGACACAATAAAGCAGTTTCAAGTTCTATCTCTATGGTTTGTTTGCTGTTGATGTAGCCCTAAGCAGAGACTTTCGAAAATCACTTTCATGGAAAGGGGTTGCCAAGCTTCCAAAAAACTACGAGTTCCCTGAAATATCAGCAAACATTTTTTCACCCAATCTTGATGATTCTTTCTGGTAATTATCAGTGCACCAAAACTACTTGGCTCACCAAATTTCGTTCTTCTAGGTTAAACCGTTCGTTGGCAGTAACCGTTTTCATTTTTAGGTTTCACTCTATTTTCTTCTATAGGGATACATGTATTTGGAACTCTAAATCAAACACGGTTTGTGCTAGCTCTTTGAAACTGGACACAATAAAGTAGTTTCAAGTTCTATCTCTATGGTTTGTTTGCTGTTGATGTAGCCTTAAGCAGAGACTGGCGAAAATCACTTTCATGGAAAGGGGTTGCAAAACTTCCAAAAAACTACGAGTTGCCTTAAATCTCACCAACATTTTTTCACTCAATCTTGATGATTCTTTCAGGTAATGATCAGTACATCAAAACCACTTGGCTCACCAAATTTCGTTCTTCTACGTTAAACCGTTCGTTTGAAGTAACCGTTTTCATTTTTAGGTTTCACTCTGTTTTTTCCTATAGGAATACATGTATTTGGAACTCTAAATCAAACATGGTTTGTGCTAGCTCCTTGAAACTGGACACAGTAAAGCAGTTTCAAGTTCTATCTATATGGTTTGTTTGTTGATGATGTAGCCCTAAGCAGAGACTGGCAAAAATCACTTTAATGGAAAGGGGTTGCCAAGCTTCCAAAAAACTACAGGTTGCCTGAAATCTCAGCAAACATTTTTTCACCCAATCTTGATGATTCTTTCAGGTAATGATCAGTATACTAAAACCACTTTGCTCACCAAATTTCGTTCTTCTAGGTTAAACCGTTCTTTTGCAGTAACCGTTTTCATTTTTAGGTTTCATTCTGTTTTCTCCTATAGGGATACATGTATTTGGAACTCTAAATCAAACACGGTTTGTGCTAGCGCTTTGAAACTTGACATAATAAAGCAGTTTCAAGTTCTATCTTTATGGTTTGTTTGCTGTTGATGTAGCCCTTAGCATAGCCTTGCGAAAATCACTTTCATGGAAAGGGGTTGCCAAGCTTCTAAAAAACTACGAGTTGCCTGAAATCTCAGCCATCATTTTTTCAACCAATCTTGATGATTCCTTCAGGTAATGATGAGTACACCAAAACCACTTGGCTCACCAAATTTCGTTCTTCTAAGTTAAACCATTCGTTTGCAGTAACCGTTTTCATTTTTAGGTTTCACTCTGTTTTCTCCTATTGGGTTACATTTATTTGGAACTCTAAATCAAAGACGGTTTGTCTTAGCTCCTTGAAACTTGACACAATAAAGCAGTTTCAAGTTCTATCTCTATGGTTTATTTGCTGTTGATGTAGCCCTAAGCAGAGACTTTCGAAAATCACTTTCATGGAAAGGGGTTGCCAAGCTTCCAAAAAATACGAGTTCCCTGAAATATCAGCAAACATTTTTTCACCCAGTCTTGATGATTCCTTCAAGTAATGATCAGTACACCAGAACCACTAGGCTCACCAAATTTCGTTCTTCTAGGTTAAACCGTTCGTTGGCAGTAACCGTTTTCATTTTTAGGTTTCACTCTGTTTTCTCCTATAGGGATACATGTATTTGAAATGCTAAATCAAACACGGTTTTTGCTAGCTCTTTGAAACTTGACACAATAAAGCAGGTTCAAGTTCTATCTCTATGGTTTGTTTGTTGATGATGTAGCCCTAAGTAGAGACTGGCAAAAATCACTTTAATGGAAAGGGGTTGCCAAGCTTCCAAAAAACTACAGGTTGCATGAAATCTCAGCCAACATTTTTTCACCCAATCTTGATGATTCTTTCAAATAATGATCAGTACACCAATCCCACTTGGCTCGCCAAATTTCGTTCTTCTAGGTTAAACCGTTCATTGGCAGTAACCGTTTTCATTTTTAGGTTTCACTCTGTTTTCTCCTATAGGGATACATGTATTTGGAACTCTAAATCAAAGACGGTTTGTCTTAGCTCCTTGAAACTTGACACAATAAAGCAGTTTCAAGTTCTATCTCTATGGTTTGTTTGCTGTTGATGTAGCCCTATGCAGAGACTTTCGAAAATCACTTTCATGGAATGGGTTTGCCAAGCTTCCAAAAAACTACGAGTTCCCTGAAATATCAGCAAACATTTTTTCATCCAATCTTGATGATTCTTTCTGGTAATTATCAATGCACCAAAACCACTTGGCTCACCAAATTTCGTTCTTCTAGGTTAAACCGTTCGTTGGCAGTAACCGTTTTCATTTTTAGGTTTCACTCTGTTTTCTCCTATAGGGATACATGTATTTGAAATGCTAAATCAAACACGGTTTTTGCTAGCTCTATGAAACTTGACACAATAAAGCAGTTTCAAGTTCTATCTCTATGGTTTGTTTGCTGTTGATGTAGCCCGAAGCAGAGACTGGTGAAAATCACTTTTATGAAAAGGGGTTGCCAAGCCTTCAAAAAAGTACGAGTTGCCTGAAATCTCAGCCAACATTTTTTCACCCAATCTTGATGATTCTTTCAAATAATGATCAGTACACCAAAACCACTTGGCTAACCAAATTTTATTCTTCTAGGATAAACCGTTCGTTTGCAGTAACCGTTTTCATTTTGAGGTTTCACTCTGTTTTCTCCTATAGGGATACATGTATTTGGAACTCTAAATGAAACACGGTTTGTGCTAGCTCTTTGAAACTTGTCACAATAAAGCAGTTTCAAGTTCTATCTCTATGGTTTGTTTGCTGTTGATGTAGCCCTAAGCAGAGACTGGTGAAAATCACTTTCATGGAAAGGGGTTGCCAAGCTTCAAAAAAAACTACGAGTTGCCTGAAATCTCAGCCAAAATTTTTTTACCCAATCTTGATGATTCTTTCAGGTAATGATCAGTACACCAAAACCACTTGGCTCACCAAATTTCGTTCTTCTGGGTTAAACCGTTCGTTTGCAGTAACCGTTTTCATTTTTAGGTTTCACTCTATTTTCTTTTATAGGGATACATGTATTTGGAACTCTAAATCAAACACGGTTTGTGCTAGCTCTTTGAAACTGGACAAAATAAAGCAGTTTCAAGTTCTATCTCTATGGTTTGTTTGCTGTTGATGTAGCCTTAAGCAGAGACTGGCGAAAATCACTTTCATGGAAAGGGGTTGCAAAACTTCCTAAAAACTACGAGTTGCCTTAAATCTCACCAACATTTTTTCACCCAATCTTGATGATTCTTTCAGGTAATGATCAGTACATCAAAACCACTTGGCTCACCAAATTTCGTTCTTCTACGTTAAACCGTTCGTTTGAAGTAACCGTTTTCATTTTTAGGTTTCACTCTGTTTTTTCCTATAGGAATACATGTATTTGGAACTCTAAATCAAACATGGTTTGTGCTAGCTCTTTGAAACTGGACACAGTAAAGCAGTTTCAAGTTCTATCTCTATGGTTTGTTTGTTGATGATGTAGCCCTAAGCAGAGACTGGCAAAAATCACTTTAATGGAAAGGGGTTGCCAAGCTTCCAAAAAACTACAGGTTGCCTGAAATCTCAGCAAACATTTTTTCACCCAATCTTGATGATTCTTTCAGGTAATGATCAGTATACTAAAACCACTTTGCTCACCAAATTTCGTTCTTCTAGGTTCAACCGTTCGTTAGCAGTAACCGTTTTCATTTTTAGGTTTCACTCTGTTTTCTCCTATAGGGATACATGTATTTGGAACTCTAAATCAAAGACGGTTTGTCTTAGCTCCTTGAAACTTGACACAATAAAGCAGTTTCAAGTTCTATCTCTATGGTTTGTTTGCTGTTGATGTAGCCCTAAGCAGAGACTTTCGAAAATCACTTTCATGGAAAGAGGTTGCCAAGCTTCCAAAAAACTACGAGTTCCCTGAAATATCAGCAAACATTTTTTCACCCTATCTTGATGATTCTTTCTGGTAATTATCAGTGCACCAAAACTACTTGGCTCACCAAATTTCGTTCTTCTAGGTTAAACCGTTCGTTGGCAGTAACCGTTTTCATTTTTAGGTTTCACTCTGTTTTCTCCTATAGGGATACATGTATTTGAAATGCTAAATCAAACACGGTTTGTGCTAGCTCTTTGAAACTTGACACAATAAAGCAGTTTCAAGTTCTATCTCTATGGTTTGTTTGCTGTTGATGTAGCCCGAAGCAGAGACTGGCGAAAATCACTTTCATGGAAAGTGTTTGCCAAGCTTCCAAAATACTACGAGTTGCCTGAAATCTCAGCAAACATTTTTTTACCCAATCTTGATGATTCTTTCAGGTAATGATGAGTACATTAAAACTACTTGGCTCACCAAATTTCGTTCTTCTAGGTTAAACCGTTCTTTTGCAGTAACTGTTTTCATTTTTAGGTTTCACTCTGTTTTCTCCTATAGGGATACATGTATTTGGAACTCTAAATCAAACACGGTTTGTGCTAGCTCTTTGAAACTTGTCACAATAAAGCAGTTTCAAGTTCTATCTCTATGGTTTCTTTGCTGTTGATGTAGCCCTAAGCAGAGACTGGTTAAAATCACTTTCATGGAAAGGGGTTGCCAAGCTTCCAAAAAACTACGAGTTGCCTGAAATCTCAGCCAACATTTTTTTACCCAATCTTGATGATTCTTTCAGGTAATGATCAGTACACCAAAACCACTTGGCTCACCAAATTTCGTTCTTCTAGGTTAAACCGTTCGTTTGCAGTAACCGTTTTCATTTTTAGGTTTCACTCTATTTTCTTCTATAGGGATACATGTATTTGGAACTCTAAATAAAACACGGTTTGTGCTAGCTCTTTGAAACTGGACACAATAAAGTAGTTTCAAGTTCTATCTCTATGGTTTTTTTGCTGTTGATGTAGCCTTAAGCAGACACTGGCGAAAATCACTTTCATGGAAAGGGGTTGCAAAACTTCCAAAAAACTACGAGTTGCCTTAAATCTCAACAACATTTTTTCACTCAATCTTGATGATTCTTTCAGGTAATGATCAGTACATCAAAATCTCTTGGCTCACCAAATTTCATTTTTCTATGTTAAACCGTTCGTTTGAAGTAACCGTTTTCATTTTTAGGGTTCACTCTGTTTTTTCCTATAGGAATACATGTATTTGGAACTCTAAATCAAACATGGTTTGTGCTAGCTCCTTGAAACTGGACACAGTAAAGCAGTTTCAAGTTCTATCTCTATGGTTTGTTTGTTGATGATGTAGCCCTAAGCAGAGACTGGCAAAAATCACTTTAATGGAAAGGGGTTGCCAAGCTTCCAAAAAACTACAGGTTGCCTGAAATCTCAGCAAACATTTTTTCACCCAATCTTGATGATTCTTTCAGGTAATGATCAGTATACTAAAACCACTTTGCTCACCAAATTTCGTTCTTCTAGGTTAAACCGTTCTTTTGCAGTAACCGTTTTCATTTTTAGGTTTCATTCTGTTTTCTCCTATAGGGATACATGTATTTGGAACTCTAAATCAAACACGGTTTGTGCTAGCTCTTTGAAACTTGACACAATAAAGCAGTTTCAAGTTCTATCTTTATGGTTTGTTTGCTGTTGATGTAGCCCTTAGCATAGCCTTGCGAAAATCACTTTCATGGAAAGGGGTTGCCAAGCTTCTAAAAAACTACGAGTTGCCTGAAATCTCAGCCATCATTTTTTCAACCAATCTTGATGATTCCTTCAGGTAATGATCAGTACACCAAAACCACTTGGCTCACCAAATTTCGTTTCTAGGTTAAACCATTCGTTCGCAGTAACTGTTTTCATTTTTAGGTTTCACTCTGTTTTCTCCTATAGGGATACATGTATTTGGAACTCTAAATCAAACACGGTTTGTGCTAGCGCTTTGAAACTTGACACAATAAAGCAGTTTCAAGTTCTATCTTTATGGTTTGTTTGCTGTTGATGTAGCCCTTAGCATAGCCTTGCGAAAATCACTTTCATGGAAAGGGGTTGCCATGCTTCTAAAAAACTACGAGTTGCCTGAAATCTCAGCCATCATTTTTTCAACCAATCTTGATGATTCTTTCTGGTAATTATCAATGCACCAAAACCACTTGGCTCACCAAATTTCGTTCTTCTAGGTTAAACCGTTCGTTGGCAGTAACCGTTTTCATTTTTAGGTTTCACTCTGTTTTCTCCTATAGGGATACATGTATTTGAAATGCTAAATCAAACACGGTTTTTGCTAGCTCTTTGAAACTTGACACAATAAAGCAGTTTCAAGTTCTATCTCTATGGTTTGTTTGCTGTTGATGTAGCCCTAAGCAGAGACTGGTGAAAATCACTTTCATGAAAAGGGGTTGCCAAGCCTTCAAAAAAGTACGAGTTGCCTGAAATCTCAGCCAACATTTTTTCACCCAATCTTGATGATTCTTTCAAATAATGATCAGTACACCAAAACCACTTGGCTAACCAAATTTTATTCTTCTAGAATAAACCGTTCGTTTGCAGTAACCGTTTTCATTTTTAGGTTTCACTCTGTTTTCTCCTATAGGGATACATGTATTTGGAACTCTAAATGAAACACGGTTTGTGCTAGCTCTTTGAAACTTGTCACAGTAAAGCAGTTTCAAGTTCTATCTCTATGGTTTGTTTGCTGTTGATGTAGCCCTAAGCAGAGACTGGTGAAAATCACTTTCATGGAAAGGGGTTGCCAAGCTTTCAAAAAACTACGAGTTGCCTGAAATCTCAGCCAAAATTTTTTTACCCAATCTTGATGATTCTTTCAGGTAATGATCAGTACACCAAAACCACTTGGCTCACCAAATTTCGTTCTTCTAGGTTAAACCGTTCGTTTGCAGTAACCGTTTTCATTTTTAGGTTTCACTCTATTTTCTTCTATAGGGATACATGTATTTGGAACTCTAAATCAAACACGGTTTGTGCTAGCTCTTTGAAACTGGACACAATAAAGCAGTTTCAAGTTCTATCTCTATGGTTTGTTTGCTGTTGATGTAGCCTTAAGCAGAGACTGGCGAAAATCACTTTCATGGAAAGGGGTTGCAAAACTTCCAAAAAACTATGAGTTGCCTTAAATCTCACCAACATTTTTTCACCCAATCTTGATGATTCTTTCAAATAATGATCAGTACACCAAAACCACTTGGCTCACCAAATTTCGTTCTTCTAGGTTAAACCGTTCGTTGGCAGTAACCGTTTTCATTTTTAGGTTTCACTCTGTTTTCTCCTATAGGGATACATGTATTTGGAACTCTAAATCAAACACGGTTTGTGCTAGCTCTTTGAAACTTGACACAAAAAAGCAGTTTCAAGTTCTATCTCTATGGTTTGTTTGCTGTTGATGTAGCCCTAAGCAGAGACTGGCGAGAATCACTTTCATGGAAAGGAGTTGCCAAGCTTCCAAAAAACTACTAGTTTCCTGAAATCTCAGCCAACATTTTTTGACCCAATCTTGATGATTCTTTCAGGTAATGATCAGTACACTAAAACCACTTGGCTCACCAAATTTCGTACTTCTAGGTTAAACCGTTCTTTTGCAGTAACCGTTTTCATTTTTAGGTTTCATTTTGTTTTCTCCTATAGGGATACATGTATTTGGAACTCTAAATCAAACACGGTGTGTGCTAGCTTTTTTAAACTTGACACAATAAAGCAGTTTCAAGTTCTATCTCTATGGTTTGTTTGCTGTTGATGTAGCCCTAAGCAGAGACTGGCGAAAATCACTTTAATGGAAAGGGGTTGCAAAGCTTCCAAAAAACTACGAGTGTCCTGAAATCTCAGCCAACATTTTTTTACCCAATCTTGATGATTCTTTCAGGTAATTATCAGTACACCAAAACTACTTGGCTCACCAAATTTCGTTCTTCTAGGTTAAACCGTTCGTTTGCAGTAACCGTTTTCATTTTTAGGTTTCACTCTGTTTTTTCCTATAGGGATACATGTATTTGGAACTCTAAATCAAACACGGTTTGTGCTAGCTCTTTGAAACTTGACACAATAAATCAGTTCAAGTTCTATCTCTATGGTTTGTTTGCTGTTGATGTAGCCCTAAGCAGAGACTGGCGAAAATCACGTTCATGGAAAGGGGTTGCCAAGCTTCCAAAAGACTACGAGTTGCCTGAAATCTCAGCAAACATTTTTTCACCCAGTTTTGAAGATTCTTTCAGTATCATCAAGATCAGTACACCAAAACCACTTGGCTCACCAAATTTCGTTCTTCTAGGTTAAACTGTTCGTTTGCAGTAACCGTTTTCATTTTTAGGTTTCACTCTTTTTTCTCCTATAGGGATATATGTATTTGGAACTGTAAATCAAACACAGTTTGTGCTAGCTCTTTGAAACTTGACACAATAAAGCAGTTTCAAGTTCTATCTCTATCGTTTGTTTGCTGTTGATGTAGCACTAAGCAGAGACTGGCGAATATCACTTTCATGAAAAGGGGTTGCCAAGCTTTCAAAAAACTACGAGTTGCCTGAAATCTCAGCAAACATTTTTTCATGAATCTTGATGATTCTTTCAGGTAATGATCAGTACACAAAAATCACTTGGCTCACCAAATTTCGTTCTTCTAGGTTAAACCGTTCGTTTGCAGTAACCGTTTTCATTTTTAGGTTTCACTCTGTTTTTTCCTATAGGGATACATATATTTGGAACTCAGAATCAAACACGGTTTCTGTTAGCTCTTTGAAACTTGACACAATAAAGCAGTTTCAAGTTCTATCTCTATGGTTTGTTTGCTGTTGATGTAGCCTTAAGCAGAGACTGGCGAAAATAACTTTCATGGAAAGGGGTTGTCAAGCTTCCCAAAAACTACGAGTTGCCTGAAATATCAGCAAACATTTTTCACCCAATCTTGATGATTCTTTGAGGTAATGATCAGTACACCAAAACCACTTGGCTCACCAAATTTCGTTCTTCTAGGTTAAACTGTTCATTGCAGTAACCGTTTTCATTTTTAGGTTTCACTCTGTTTTCTACTATAGCAATACATGTATTTGGAACTCTAAATCAAACACGGTTTGTGCTAGCTATTTGAAACGTGACACCATAAAGCAGTTTCAAGTTCTGTCTCTCTAGTTTGTTTGCTGTTGATGTAGCCGTAAGCAGAGACTGGCGAAAATCACTTTCATTTAAAGGGGTTGCCAAGCTTCCAAAAAACTACGAGTTGCCTGAAATCTCAGCAAACATATTTTCACCCAATCTTGATGATTCTTTCAGGTAATGATCAGTACACCAAAACCACTTGGCTCACCAAATTTCCTTCTTCTAGGTTAAACCGTTCGTTTGCAGTAACCGTTTTCATTTTTCGGTTTCACTGTGTTTTCTCCTATAGGGATACATGTATTTGGAATTCTAAATCAAACACGGATTGTACTAGCTCTTCGAAACTTGACAGAATAAAGCAGTTTCTAGTTCTATCTTTATGGTTTGTTTGCTGTTGATGTAGCAATAAGCAGAGACTGGCGAAAATCACTTCCATAGAAAGGGGTTGCCAAGCTTCCAAAAAACTACGAGTTGCCTGAAATCTCAGCCAACATTTTTTCACCCAAACTTGATCATTCTTTCCGGTAATGATCAGTACACCAAAACCACTTGGCTCACCAAATTTCGTTCTTCTAGGTTAAACTGTTCGTTTGCAGTAACTGTTTTCATTTTTAGGTTTCACTCTGTTTTCTCCTATAGGGATACATGTATTTGGAACTCTAAATCAAACACGGTTTGTGATAGCTCTTTGAAACTTGACACCATAAAGCAGTTTCAAGTTCTATCTCTATGGTTTGTTTGCTGTTGATGTAGCCCTAAGCAGAGACTGGCGAGAATCACTTTCATGGAAAGGGCCTGCCAAGCTTCCAAAAAACTACGAGTTGCCTGAAATCTCAGCAAATATTTTTTCACCCAATCTTGATGATTCTTTCAGGTAATGATCAGTACAACAAAACCACTTGGCTCACCAAAATTTGTTCTTCTAGGTTGAACTGTTCGTTTGCAGTAACCGTTTTCATTTTTAGGTTTCACAGTGTTTTCTCCTATAGAGATACATGTATTTGGAACTCTAAATCAAACACGGTTTGTGCTAGCTCTTTGAAACTTGACACAATAAAGCAGTTTCAAGTTCTATCTCTATGGTTTCTTTGCTGTTGATGTAGCCCTAAGCAGAGACTGGCGAAAATCACTTTCATGGAAAGGGCCTGCCAAGCTATCAAAAAAATACTAGTTGCCTGAAATCTCAGCAAACATTTTTTCACCCAATCGTGATGATTCTTTCAGGTAATGATCAGTACACCAAAACCACTTGGCTCACCAAATTTCGTTCTTCTAGGTTAAACCGTTCGTTTGCAGTAACCGTTTTCATTTTTAGGTTTCACTCTGTTTTCTCCTATAGGGATACATGTATTTGGAACTCTAAATCAAACACGGTTTGTGCTAGCTCTTTGAAACTTGACACCATAAAGCAGTTTCAAGTTCTTTCTCTATGATTTGTTTGATGTTGATGTAGCCCTAAGCAGAGACTGGCGAAAATCACTTTTCTTTAAAGGGGTTGCCAAGCTTCCAAAAAACTACGAGTTGCCTGAAATATCAGCGAACATTATTCACCCAATCTTGATGATTCTTTCAGGTTAGGATCAGTAGACCAAAACCACTTGGCTCAAAAATTTTGTTCTTCTAGGTTAAACCGTTCATTTGCAGTAACCGTTTTCATTTTTAGGTTTCACTCTGTTTTCTCCTATAGGGATACATGTATTTCGCACTCTAAATCGAACACGGTTTGTGCTAGCTCTTTGAAACTTGACACAATAAAGCAGTTTCAAGTTCTATCTCTATGGTTTGTTTGCTATTGATGTAGCCCTAAGAAGACTGGCGAAAATCACATTCATGGAAAGGGGTTGCCAAGCTTCCAAAAAACTACGAGTTGCCTGAAATCTCAGCATACATTTTTTCACCCAATCTTGATGATTCTTTCAGGTAATGATCAGTACACCAAAACCACTTGGCTCACCAAATTTTGTTTTCTAGTTTAAACCTTTCGTTTGCAGTAACCGTTTTCATTTTTAGGTTTCACTCTGTTTTCTCCTATAGGGATACATGTATTTGGAACTCTAAATCAAACACAGTTTGTGCTAGCTCTTTGAAACTTGACACCATAAAAGAGTTTCAAGTTCTATCTCTATAGTTTGTTTGCTGTTGATATAGCCCTAAGCAGAGAGTGGCGAAAATCCCTTTCATGGAAAGGGGTTGCCAAGCTTCCAACAAACTACGAGATGCCTGAAATCTCAGCGAACATTTTTCACCCAATCTTGATGATTCTTTCAGGCAAGGATCAGTACACCAAAACCACTTGGCTCAAAAATTTCGTTCTTCTAGGTTAAACCGTTCGTTTGCAGTAACCGTTTTCATTTTTAGGTTTCACTCTGTTTTCTCCTAAAGGGATACATGTATTTGGAACTCTAAATGAAACACGGTTTGTGCTAGCTCTTTGAAACTTGACACAATAAAGCAGTTTCAAGTTCTATCTCTATGGTTTGTTTGCTGTTGATGTAGCCCTAAGCAGAGACTGGCGAAAATCACTTTAATGGAAAGGGGTTGATAAGCTTCCAAAAAACTACGAGTTGCCTGAAATCTCAGCAAACATTTTGTCACCCAATCTTGATGATTCTTTCAGGTAATGATCAGTACACAAAAACCACTTGGCTCACCAAATTTCGTTCTTCTAGGTTAAACCGTTCGTTTGCAGTAACCGTTTTCATGTTTAGGTTTCACTCTGTTTTCTCCTATAGGGATACATGTATTTGGAACTCTAAATCAAACACGGTTTGTGCTAGCTCTTTGAAACTTGACACCTTAAAACATTTTCAAGTTTTATCTCTACGGTTTGTTTGCTGTTGATGTAGCCCTAAGCAGAGACTGGCGAAAATCCCTTTCATGGAAAGGGGTTGCCAAGCTTCCAACAAACTACGAGTTGCCTGAAATCTCAGCAAACATTTTTTCACCCAATCTTGATGATTTTTTCAGTTAATGATCAGTACACCAAAACCACTTGGCTCACCAAATTTCGTTCTTTTAGGTTAAACCGTTCTTTTGCAGTAACCGTTTTCATTTTTAGGTTTCACTGTGTTTTCTCCTATAGGGATACATGTATTTGGAACTCTAAATCAAACACGGTTTTTGCTAGCTCTTTGAAACTTAACACAATAAAGCAGTTTCAAGTTCTATCTCTATGGTTTGTTTGCTGTTGATGTAGCCCTAAGCAGAGACTGGCGAAAATCACTTTCATGGAAATGGGTAGCCAAGCTTCTAAAAAACTACCAGTTCCCTGAAATCTCAGCAAACATTTTTTCACCCAAACTTCATGAATCTTTCAGGTAATGATCAGTACACCAAAACCACTTGGCTCACCAAATTTCGTTTTTCTAGGTTAAACCGTTCGTTTGAAGTAACAGTTTTCATTTTTAGTTTTCACTCTGTTTTCTCCTATAGGGATACATGTATTTGGAATTCTAAATAAAACACGGTTTCTGTTAGCTCTTTGAACCTTGACACAATAAAGCAGTTTCAAGTTCTATCTCTATGGTTTGTTTGCTGTTGATGTAGCCCGAAGCAGAGATTGGCGAAAATCACTTTCATTTAAAGGGGTTGCCAAGCTTCCAAAAAACTACGAGTTGCCTGAAATCTCAGCAAACATTTTTTCACCCAATCTTGATGATTCTTTCAGGTAATGATCAGTACACCAAAACCACTTGGCTCACCAAATTTCGTTTTTCTAGGTTAAACCGTTCGTTTGCAGTAACCGTTTTCATTTTTAGGTTTCACTGTGTTTTCTCCTATAGGGATACATGTATTTGGAACTCTAAATCAAACACGGTTTGTGCTAGCTCTTTGAAACTTGACACAATAAAGCAGTTTCAAGTTCTATCTCTATGGTTTGTTTGCTGTAGATGTAGCCCTAAGCAGAGATTGGCGAAAATCATATTCATTTAAAGGGGTTGCCAAGCTTCCAAAAAACTACGAGTTGCCTGAAATCTCAGCAAACATTTTTTCACCCAGTTTTGAAGATTCTTTCAGTATCATCAAGATCAGTACACCAAAACCACTTGGCTCACCAAATTTCGTTCTTCTAGGTTAAACTGTTCGTTTGCAGTAACCGTTTTCATTTTTAGGTTTCACTCTGTTTTCTCCTATAGGAATATATGTATTTGGAACTCTAAATCAAACACGGTTTTTGCTAGCTCTTTGAAACTTGACACAATAAAGCAGTTTCAAGTTCTATCTCTATCGTTTGTTTGCTGTTGATGTAGCACTAAGCAGAGACTGGCGAATATCACTTTCATGAAAAGGGGTTGCCAAGCTTTCAAAAAACTACGAGTTGCCTGAAATCTCAGCAAACATTTTTTCATGAATCTTGATGATTCTTTCAGGTAATGATCAGTACACAAAAATCACTTGGCTCACCAAATTTCGTTCTTCTAGGTTAAACTGTTCGTTTGCAGTAACCGTTTTCATTTTTAGGTTTCACTCTGTTTTCTCCTATAGGGATACATGTATTTGGAACTCTAAATCAAACACGGTTCGTGATAGCTCCTTGAAACTTGACACCATAAAGCAGTTTCAAGTTCTATCTCTACGGTTTGTTTGCTGTTGATGTAGCCCTAAGCAGAGACTGGCGAAAATCCCTTACATGGAAAGGTGTTGCCAAGCTTCCAAAAAACTACGAGTTGCCTGAAATCTCTGCCAATATTTTTTCACCCAATCTTGATGATTCTTTCAGGTAATGATCAGTACAACAAAACCACTTGGCTCACCAATATTTGTTCTTCTAGGTTGAACTGTTCGTTTGCAGTAACCGTTTTCATTTTTAGGTTTCACAGTGTTTTCTCCTATAGAGATACATGTATTTGGAACTCTAAATCAAACACGGTTTGTGCTAGCTCTTTGAAACTTGACACAATAAAGCAGTTTCAAGTTCTATCTCTATGGTTTCTTTGCTGTTGATGTAGCCCTAAGCAGAGACTGGCGAAAATCACTTTCATGGAAAGGGGTTGCCAAGCTTCCAAAAAACTACGAGTTGCCTGAAATCTCAGCAAACATTTTTTCATCCAATCGTGTTGATTCTTTCAGGTAATGATCAGTACACCAAAACCACTTGGCTCACCAAATTTCATTCTTCTAGGTTTAACCGTTCATTTGCAGTTACCGTTTTCATTTTTAGGTTTCACTCTGTTTTCTCCTATACGGATACATGTATTTGGAACTCTAAATCAAACACGTTTCGTTCTAGCTCTTTGAAACTTGACACAATAAAGCAGTTTCTACTTCTATCTCTATGGTTGTTTGCTGTTGATGTACCCCTAAGCAGAGACTGGCGAAAATCACTTTCATGGAAAGTGGTTGCCAAGCTTCCAAAAAACTACGAGTTGCCTGGAATCTCAGCAAACATTTTTTCACCTAACTGGATGATTCTTTCAGGTAATGATCAGTACACCAAAACCGCGTGGCTCACCAAATTTTGTTTTTGTAGGTTAAACCGTTCGTTTGCAGTAACCGTTTTCATTTTTAGGTTTCACTCTGTTTTCTCCTATAGGGATACATGTATTTGGAACTCTAAAAGAAACACGGTTTGGGCTAGCTCTTTGAAACTTGACACAATAAAGCAATTTCAAGTTCTATCTCTATGGATTGTTTGCTGTTGATGTAGCCCTAAGTCGAGACTGGCGAAAATCACTTTAATAGAAAGGGGTTGCCAAGCATCCTAAAAACTACGGGTTGCCTAAAATCTCAGCAAAAATTTTTTCACCCAATTGATGATTCGTTCCGGTAATGATCAGTACACCAAAACCACTTGGCTCTCCAAATTTCGTTCTTCTAGGTTAAACCGTTCGTTTTCAGTAACTGTTTTCATTTTTTGGTGTCACTCTGTTTTCTTCTATAGGGATACATGTATTTGGAACTCTAAATCAAACACGGTTTGTGCTAGCTCTTTGAAACTAGACACAATAAAGCAGTTTCAAGTTCTATCTCTATGGTTTGTTTTCTGTTGATGTAGCCCAAAGCAGAGACTGGCGAAAATTACTTTCATTTAAAAGGGTTGCCAAGATTCCAACAAACTACGAGTTGCCTTAAATCTCAGCAAACATTTTTTCACCCAATATTGATGATTTTTTCAGGTAATGATCAGTACACCAAAACCACTAGGCTCACCAAGTTTCGTTCTTCTAGGTTAAACTGTTCGTTTGCAGTAACCGTTATTATTGTTAGGTTTCACTCTGTTTTCTCCTATAGGGATACATGTATTTGGAACTCTAAATCAAACACGGTTTGTGTTAGCTCTTTGAAACTTGACACAATGAAGCAGTTTCAAGTTTTATTTCTATACTTTGTTTTATGTTGATGTAGCCCTAAGCAGAGACTTGCGTAAATCACTTTCATAAAAAGGGGTTGCCAAGCTTCCAAAAAACTACGAGTTGCCTGAAATCTCAGCAAACATTTTTTCACCCAATCTTGATGATTCTTTCCGGTAATGATCACTACACCAAACCCACTAGGCTCACCAGGTTTCGTTCTTCTAGGTTAAACCGTTCGTTTGCAGTAACCGTTTTTATTTTTAGGTTTCACTATTTTTTCTCTTATAAGGATACATGTATTTGGAACTCTAAAGCAAACACGGTTTGTGCTAGCTCTTTGAAACTAGACACAATAAAGCAGTTTCAAGTTCTATCTCTATGGTTTGTTTTCTGTTGATGTAGCCCTAAGCAGAGACTGGCGAAAATCACATTCATGGAAAGGGGTTGCCAAGCTTCCAAAAAACTACGAGTTGCCTGAAATCTCAGCCAACATTTTTTCACCCAATCTTGATGATTCTTTCAGGTAAAGATCAGTACACCAGAACCACTTGGCTCACCAAATTTCGTTTTCTAGGTTAAACCGTTCGTTTGCAGTAACCGTTTTCATTTTTAGGTTTCACTCTGTTTTCTCCTATAGGGATACATGTATTTGGAACTCTAAAAGAAACACGGTTTGGGCTAGCTCTTTGAAACTTGACACAATAAAGCAGTTTCAAGTTCTATCTCTATGGTTTCTTTGCTGTTGATGTAGCCCTAAGCAGAGACTGGCGAAAATCACTTTCATGGAAAGGGCCTGCCAAGCTATCAAAAAAATACTAGTTGCCTGAAATCTCAGCAAACATTTTTTCACCCAATCGTGATGATTCTTTCAGGTAATGATCAGTACACCAAAACCACTTGGCTCACCAAATTTCGTTCTTCTAGGTTAAACCGTTCGTTTGCAGTAACCGTTTTCATTTTTAGGTTTCACTCTGTTTTCTCCTATAGGGATACATGTATTTGGAACTCTAAATCAAACACGGTTTGTGCTAGCTCTTTGAAACTTGACACCATAAAGCAGTTTCAAGTTCTTTCTCTATGATTTGTTTGATGTTGATGTAGCCCTAAGCAGAGACTGGCGAAAATCACTTTTCTTTAAAGGGGTTGCCAAGCTTCCAAAAAACTACGAGTTGCCTGAAATATCAGCGAACATTTTTCACCCAATCCTGATGATTCTTTCAGGTTAGGATCAGTAGACCAAAACCACTTGGCTCAAAAATTTTGTTCTTCTAGGTTAAACCGTTCATTTGCAGTAACCGTTTTCATTTTTAGGTTTCACTCTGTTTTCTCCTATAGGGATACATGTATTTCGCACTCTAAATCGAACACGGTTTGTGCTAGCTCTTTGAAACTTGACACAATAAAGCAGTTTCAAGTTCTATCTCTATGGTTTGTTTGCTATTGATGTAGCCCTAAGAAGACTGGCGAAAATCACATTCATGGAAAGGGGTTGCCAAGCTTCCAAAAAACTACGAGTTGCCTGAAATCTCAGCATACATTTTTTCACCCTATCTTGATGATTCTTTCAGGTAATGATCAGTACACCAAAACCACTTGGCTCACCAAATTTTGTTTTCTAGTTTAAACCTTTCGTTTGCAGTAACCGTTTTCATTTTTAGGTTTCACTCTGTTTTCTCCTATAGGGATACATGTATTTGGAACTCTAAATCAAACACGGTTTGTGCTAGCTCTTTGAAACTTGACACCATAAAAGAGTTTCAAGTTCTATCTCTATAGTTTGTTTGCTGTTGATATAGCCCTAAGCAGAGAGTGGCGAAAATCCCTTTCATGGAAAGGGGTTGCCAAGCTTCCAACAAACTACGAGATGCCTGAAATCTCAGCGAACATTTTTCACCCAATCTTGATGATTCTTTCAGGCAAGGATCAGTACACCAAAACCACTTGGCTCAAAAATTTCGTTCTTCTAGGTTAAACCGTTCGTTTGCAGTAACCGTTTTCATTTTTAGGTTTCACTCTGTTTTCTCCTAAAGGGATACATGTATTTGGAACTCTAAATGAAACACGGTTTGTGCTAGCTCTTTGAAACTTGACACAATAAAGCAGTTTCAAGTTCTATTTCTATAGTTTGTTTGCTGTTGATGTAGCCCTAAGCAGAGACTGGCGAAAATCACTTTAATGGAAAGGGGTTGATAAGCTTCCAAAAAACTACGAGTTGCCTGAAATCTCAGCAAACATTTTGTCACCCAATCTTGATGATTCTTTCAGGTAATGATCAGTACACAAAAACCACTTGGCTCACCAAATTTCGTTCTTCTAGGTTAAACCGTTCGTTTGCAGTAACCGTTTTCATGTTTAGGTTTCACTCTGTTTTCTCCTATAGGGATACATGTATTTGGAACTCTAAATCAAACACGGTTTGTGCTAGCTCTTTGAAACTTGACACCATAAAACATTTTCAAGTTTTATCTCTACGGTTTGTTTGCTGTTGATGTAGCCCTAAGCAGAGACTGGCGAAAATCCCTTTCATGGAAAGGGGTTGCCAAGCTTCCAACAAACTACGAGTTGCCTGAAATCTCAGCAAACATTTTTTCACCCAATCTTGATGATTTTTTCAGTTAATGATCAGTACACCAAAACCACTTGGCTCACCAAATTTCGTTCTTTTAGGTTAAACCGTTCTTTTGCAGTAACCGTTTTCATTTTTAGGTTTCACTGTGTTTTCTCCTATAGGGATACATGTATTTGGAACTCTAAATCAAACACGGTTTTTGCTAGCTCTTTGAAACTTAACACAATAAAGCAGTTTCAAGTTCTATCTCTATGGTTTGTTTGCTGTTGATGTAGCCCTAAGCAGAGACTGGCGAAAATCACTTTCATGGAAATGGGTAGCCAAGCTTCTAAAAAACTACCAGTTCCCTGAAATCTCAGCAAACATTTTTTCACCCAAACTTCATGAATCTTTCAGGTAATGATCAGTACACCAAAACCACTTGGCTCACCAAATTTCGTTTTTCTAGGTTAAACCGTTCGTTTGAAGTAACAGTTTTCATTTTTAGTTTTCACTCTGTTTTCTCCTATAGGGATACATGTATTTGGAATTCTAAATAAAACACGGTTTCTGTTAGCTCTTTGAACCTTGACACAATAAAGCAGTTTCAAGTTCTATCTCTATGGTTTGTTTGCTGTTGATGTAGCCCGAAGCAGAGATTGGCGAAAATCACTTTCATTTAAAGGGGTTGCCAAGCTTCCAAAAAACTACGAGTTGCCTGAAATCTCAGCAAACATTTTTTCACCCAATCTTGATGATTCTTTCAGGTAATGATCAGTACACCAAAACCACTTGGCTCACCAAATTTCGTTTTTCTAGGTTAAACCGTTCGTTTGCAGTAACCGTTTTCATTTTTAGGTTTCACTGTGTTTTCTCCTATAGGGATACATGTATTTGGAACTCTAAATAAAACACGGTTTGTGCTAGCTCTTTGAAACTTGACACAATAAAGCAGTTTAAAGTTCTATCTCTATGGTTTGTTTGCTGTAGATGTAGCCCTAAGCAGAGATTGGCGAAAATCATATTCATTTAAAGGGGTTGCCAAGCTTCCAAAAAACTACGAGTTGCCTGAAATCTCAGCAAACATTTTTTCACCCAGTTTTGAAGATTCTTTCAGTATCATCAAGATCAGTACACCAAAACCACTTGGCTCACCAAATTTCGTTCTTCTAGGTTAAACTGTTCGTTTGCAGTAACCGTTTTCATTTTTAGGTTTCACTCTGTTTTCTCCTATAGGAATATATGTATTTGGAACTCTAAATCAAACACGGTTTTTGCTAGCTCTTTGAAACTTGACACAATAAAGCAGTTTCAAGTTCTATCTCTATCGTTTGTTTGCTGTTGATGTAGCACTAAGCAGAGACTGGCGAATATCACTTTCATGAAAAGGGGTTGCCAAGCTTTCAAAAAACTACGAGTTGCCTGAAATCTCAGCAAACATTTTTTCATGAATCTTGATGATTCTTTCAGGTAATGATCAGTACACAAAAATCACTTGGCTCACCAAATTTCGTTCTTCTAGGTTAAACTGTTCGTTTGCAGTAACCGTTTTCATTTTTAGGTTTCACTCTGTTTTCTCCTATAGGGATACATGTATTTGGAACTCTAAATCAAACACGGTTTGTGATAGCTCCTTGAAACTTGACACCATAAAGCAGTTTCAAGTTCTATCTCTACGGTTTGTTTGCTGTTGATGTAGCCCTAAGCAGAGACTGGCGAAAATCCCTTACATGGAAAGGTGTTGCCAAGCTTCCAAAAAACTACGAGTTGCCTGAAATCTCTGCCAATATTTTTTCACCCAATCTTGATGATTCTTTCAGGTAATGATCAGTACAACAAAACCACTTGGCTCACCAATATTTGTTCTTCTAGGTTGAACTGTTCGTTTGCAGTAACTGTTTTCATTTTTAGGTTTCACAGTGTTTTCTCCTATAGAGATACATGTATTTGGAACTCTAAATCAAACACGGTTTGTGCTAGCTCTTTGAAACTTGACACAATAAAGCAGTTTCAAGTTCTATCTCTATGGTTTCTTTGCTGTTGATGTAGCCCTAAGCAGAGACTGGCGAAAATCACTTTCATGGAAAGGGGTTGCCAAGCTTCCAAAAAACTACGAGTTGCCTGAAATCTCAGCAAACATTTTTTCATCCAATCGTGTTGATTCTTTCAGGTAATGATCAGTACACCAAAACCACTTGGCTCACCAAATTTCATTCTTCTAGGTTTAACCGTTCATTTGCAGTTACCGTTTTCATTTTTAGGTTTCACTCTGTTTTCTCCTATACGGATACATGTATTTGGAACTCTAAATCAAACACGTTTCGTTCTAGCTCTTTGAAACTTGACACAATAAAGCAGTTTCTACTTCTATCTCTATGGTTGTTTGCTGTTGATGTACCCCTAAGCAGAGACTGGCGAAAATCACTTTCATGGAAAGTGGTTGCCAAGCTTCCAAAAAACTACGAGTTGCCTGGAATCTCAGCAAACATTTTTTCACCTAACTGGATGATTCTTTCAGGTAATGATCAGTACACCAAAACCGCTTGGCTCACCAAATTTTGTTTTTGTAGGTTAAACCGTTCGTTTGCAGTAACCGTTTTCATTTTTAGGTTTCACTCTGTTTTCTCCTATAGGGATACATGTATTTGGAACTCTAAAAGAAACACGGTTTGGGCTAGCTCTTTGAAACTTGACACAATAAAGCAATTTCAAGTTCTATCTCTATGGATTGTTTGCTGTTGATGTAGCCCTAAGTCGAGACTGGCGAAAATCACTTTAATAGAAAGGGGTTGCCAAGCATCCTAAAAACTACGGGTTGCCTAAAATCTCAGCAAAAATTTTTTCACCCAATTGATGATTCGTTCCGGTAATGATCAGTACACCAAAACCACTTGGCTCTCCAAATTTCGTTCTTCTAGGTTAAACCGTTCGTTTTCAGTAACTGTTTTCATTTTTTGGTGTCACTCTGTTTTCTTCTATAGGGATACATGTATTTGGAACTCTAAATCAAACACGGTTTGTGCTAGCTCTTTGAAACTAGACACAATAAAGCAGTTTCAAGTTCTATCTCTATGGTTTGTTTTCTGTTGATGTAGCCCAAAGCAGAGACTGGCGAAAATTACTTTCATTTAAAAGGGTTGCCAAGATTCCAACAAACTACGAGTTGCCTTAAATCTCAGCAAACATTTTTTCACCCAATATTGATGATTTTTTCAGGTAATGATCAGTACACCAAAACCACTAGGCTCACCAAGTTTCGTTCTTCTAGGTTAAACTGTTCGTTTGCAGTAACCGTTATTATTGTTAGGTTTCACTCTGTTTTCTCCTATAGGAATACATGTATTTGGAACTCTAAATCAAACACGGTTTGTGTTACCTCTTTGAAACTTGACACAATGAAGCAGTTTCAAGTTTTATTTCTATACTTTGTTTTATGTTGATGTAGCCCTAAGCAGAGACCTGCGTAAATCACTTTCATAAAAAGGGGTTGCCAAGCTTCCAAAAAACTACGAGTTGCCTGAAATCTCAGCAAACATTTTTTCACCCAATCTTGATGATTCTTTCCGGTAATGATCACTACACCAAACCCACTAGGCTCACCAGGTTTCGTTCTTCTAGGTTAAACCGTTCGTTTGCAGTAACCGTTTTTATTTTTAGGTTTCACTATTTTTTCTCTTATAAGGATACATGTATTTGGAACTCTAAAGCAAACACGGTTTGTGCTAGCTCTTTGAAACTAGACACAATAAAGCAGTTTCAAGTTCTATCTCTATGGTTTGTTTTCTGTTGATGTAGCCCTAAGCAGAGACTGGCGAAAATCACATTCATGGAAAGGGGTTGCCAAGCTTCCAAAAAACTACGAGTTGCCTGAAATCTCAGCCAACATTTTTTCACCCAATCTTGATGATTCTTTCAGGTAAAGATCAGTACACCAGAACCACTTGGCTCACCAAATTTCGTTTTCTAGGTTAAACCGTTCGTTTGCAGTAACCGTTTTCATTTTTAGGTTTCATTCTGTTTTCTCCTATAGGGATACATGTATTTGGAACTCTAAAAGAAACACGGTTTGGGCTAGCTCTTTGAAACTTGACACAATAAAGCAGTTTCAAGTTCTATCTCTATGATTTGTTTGCACTTGATGTAGCCCTAAGCAGAGACTGGCGAAAATCACTTTCATGGAAAGGGCTTGCCAAGCTTCCAAAAAACTACGAGTTGCCTGAAATCTCAGCCAACATTTTTTCACCCAATCTTGATGATTCTTTCAGGTAATCATAAGTACACCAAAACCACTTGGCTCACCAAATTTCGTTCTTCTAGGTTAAACCATTCGTTTGCAGTAACTGTTTTCATTTTTAGATTTCACTCTGTTTTCACTTATAGGGATACATGTATTTGGAACTCTAAATCAAACACGGTTTGTGCTAGCTCTTTGAAACTTGACACAATAAATCAGTTTCAAGTTCTATCTCTATGGTTTGTTTGCTGTTGTTGTAGCCCTAAGCAGAGAGTGGCGAAAATCGCTTTCATTGAAAGGGGTGGCCAAGCTTCCATAAAACTACGAGTTGCCTGAAATCTCAGCCAATATTTTTTCACCCAATCTTGATGATTCATTCAGGTAATGATCAGTACACCAATCCCACTTGGCTCGCCAAATTTCGTTCTTCTAGGTTAAACCGTTCGTTGGCAGTAACCGGTTTCATTTTGAGGTTTCACTCTGTTTTCTCCTATAGGGATACATGTATTTGGAACTCTAAATCAAACACGGTTTGTGCTAGCTCTTTGAAACTTGACACAATAAAGCAGTTTCAAGTTCTATCTCTATGGTTTGTTTGCTGTTGATGTAGCCCTAACCAGAGACTGGCGAGAATCACTTACATAAAAAGGGCCTGCCAAGCTTCCAAAAAACTACGAGTTGCCTGAAATCTCAGCACACACTTTTTCACCCAATCTTGATGAAACAAACTTTCAGGTAATGATCAGTACACCAGTCCCACTTGGCTCGCCAAATGTCGTTCTTCTAGGTTAAACCGTTCGTTGGCAGTAACCGGTTTCATTTTGAGGTTTCACTCTGTTTTCTCCTATAGGGATACATGTATTTGGAACTCTAAATCAAACACCGTTTGTGCTAGCTCTTTGAAACTTGACACAATAAAGCAGTTTCAAATTCTATCTCTATGGTTTGTTTGCTGTTGATGTAGCCCTAAGCAGAGACTGGCGAGAATCACTTTCATGGAAAGGGCCTGCCAAGCTTCCAAAAAACTACGAGTTGCCCGAAATCTCAGCAAACACTTTTTCACCCAATCTTGATGAAACTTTCAGGTAATGATCAGTACACCAATCCCACTTGGCTCGCCAAATTTCGTTCTTCTAGGTTAAACCGTTCGTTGGCAGTAACCGGTTTCATTTTGAGGTTTCACTCTGTTTTCTCCTCTAGGGATACATGTATTTGGAACTCTAAATCAAACACGGTTTGTGCTAGCTCTTTGAAACTTGACACAATAAAGCAGTTTCAAGTTCTATCTCTATAGTTTGTTTGCTGTTGATGTAGCCCTAAGCAGAGACTGGCGAGAATCACTTTCATGGAAAGGGCCTGCCAAGCTTCCAAAAAACTACGAGTTGCCTGAAATCTCAGCAAACACTTTTTCACCCAATCTTGATGAAACTTTCAGGTAATGATCAGTACACCAATCCCACTTGGCTCGCCAAATTTCCTTCTTCTAGGTTAAACCGTTCGTTGGCAGTAACCGGTTTCATTTTGAGGTTTCACTCTGTTTTCTCCTATAGGGATACATGTATTTGGAACTCTAAATCAAACACGGTTTGTGCTAGCTCTTTGAAACTTGACACAATAAAGCAGTTTCAAGTTCTATCTCTATGGTTTGTTTGCTGTTGATGTAGCCCTAAGCAGAGACTGGCGAGAATCACTTTCATGGAAAGGGCCTGACAAGCTTCCAAAAAACTACGAGTTGCCTGAAATCTCAGCACACACTTTTTCACCCAATCTTGATGAAACTTTCAGGTAATGATCAGTACACCAATCCCACTTGGCTCGCCAAATTTCGTTCTTCTAGGTTAAACCGTTCGTTGGCAGTAACCGGTTTCATTTTGAGGTTTCACTCTGTTTTCTCCTATAGGGATACATGTATTTGGAACTCTAAATCAAACACCGTTTGTGCTAGCTCTTTGAAACTTGACACAAAAAAGCAGTTTCAAGTTCTATCTCTATGGTTTGTTTGCTGTTGATGTAGCCCTTAACAGAGACTGTCGAGAATCACTTTCATGGAAAGGGCCTGCCAAGCTTCCAAAAAACTACGAGTTGCCTGAAATCTCAGCAAACACTTTTTCACCCAATCTTGATGAAACTTTCAGGTAATGATCAGTACACCAATCCCACTGGGCTCGCCAAATTTCCTTCTTCTAGGTTAAACCATTCGTTGGCAGTAACCGGTTTCATTTTGAGGTTTCACTCTGTTTTCTCCTATAGGGATACATGTATTTGGAAGTCTAAATCAAACACGGTTTGTGCTAGCTCTTTGAAACTAGACACAATAAAGCAGTTTCAAGTTCTATCTCTATGGTTTGTTTTCTGTTGATGTAGCCCTAAGCAGAGACTGGCGAAAATCACATTCATGGAAAGGGGTTGCCAAGATTCCAAAAAACTACGAGTTGCCTGAAATCTCAGCCAACATTTTTTCACCCAATCTTGATGATTCTTTCAGGTAAAGATCAGTACACCAGAACCACTTGGCTCACCAAATTTCGTTTTCTAGGTTAAACCGTTCGTTTGCAGTAACCGTTTTCATTGTTAGGTTTCACTCTGTTTTCTCCTATAGGGATACATGTATTTGGAACTCTAAATCAAACACGGTTTTTGCTAGCTCTTTGAAACTTGACACAATAAAGCAGTTTCAAGTTCTATCCCTATGGTTTGTTTGCTGTTGATGTAGCCCTATGCAGAGACTGGTGAAAATCACTTTCATGGAAAGGGGTTTTCTAGGTTCCAAAAAACTACGAGTTGCCTGAAATCTCAGCAAACATTTTTTCACCCAGTTTGATGATTCTTTCAGGTAATAATCAGTACACCCAAGCCACTTGGCTAACCAAATTTCATTCTTCTAGGTTAAACGTTCGTTTGCAGTAACTGTTTTTATTTTTAGGTGTCACTCTGTTTTCTCCTATAGGGATACATGTATTTGGAACTCTAAATCAAACACGGTTTGTGCTAGCTCTTTGAAACTTGACACAATAAAGAAGTTTCAAGTTCTATCTCTATGGTTTGTTTGCTGTTGATGTAGCCCTAAGCAGAGACTGGCAAAAATCACTTTCATGGAAAGGGGTTGCCAAGCTTCCAAAAAACTACAAGTTGCCTGAAATCTCAGCAAACATTTTTTCACCCAATCTTGATGATTCTTTCAGGTAATGATCAGTACACCAAAACCACTTGGCTCACTAAATTTTGTTCTTCTAGGTTAAACCGTTCGTTTGCAGTAACCGTTTTCATTTTTAGGTTTCACTCTGTTTTCTCCTATAGGGATACATGTATTTGGAACTCTAAATCAAACACGGTTTGTGCTATCACTTTGAAACTTGACACAATAAAGCAGTTTCAAGTTCTATATCTATGGTTAGTTTTCTGCTGTTGTAGCCCTAAGCAGATTGGTGAAAATCACTTTCATGGAAAGGGGTTGCCAAGCTTCCAAAAAACTACGAGTTGCCTGAAATCTCAGCAAACATTTTTTCACCCAATCTTGATGATTCTTTCAGGTAATGATCACTGCACCAAAACGACTTGGCTCACCAAATTTCGTTCTTCTAGGTTAAACCGTTCGTTTGCAGTAACCGTTTTCATTTTTAGGTTTCACTCTGTTTTCTCCTATAGGGATACATGTATTTGGAAATCTATATCAAACACGGTTTGTGCTAGCTCTTTGAAACTTGACACAATAAAGCAGTTTCAAGTTCTATCTCTATGCTTTGTTTGCTGTTAATGTAGCCCTAAGCAGAGAGTTTTGAAAATCACATTCATGGAAATGGGTTGCCAAGCTTCCAAAAAACTACGAGTTCCCTGAAATCTCAGCCAAAATTTTTCACCCAATCTTGATGATTCTTTCAAGTAATGATCAGTACACCAAAACCACTTGGCTCACCAAATTTCGTTCTTCTAGATTAAACCGTTTGTTTGCAGTAACCGTTTTCATTTTTTGGTTTCACTCTGTTTGCTCCTATAGGGATACATGTATTTGGAACTCTAAATCAAACACGGTTTATGCTAGCTCTTTGAAACTTGACACAATAAAGCAGTTTCAAGTTCTATCCCTATGGTTTGTTTCCTGTTGATGTAGCCCGAAGCAGAGACTGGCGAAAATCACTTTCATGGAAAGGGGTTGCCAAGCTTCCAAAAACACTATGAGTTGCCTGAAATCTCAGCCAACATTTTTTCACCCAATCTTGATGATTCTTTCAGGTAATGATCAGTACACCAAAACCACTTGGCTCACCAAATTTTGTTCTTCTAGGTTAAACCGTTCATTGGCAGTAACCGTTTTCATTTTTAGGTTTCACTCTGTTTTATCCTCTAGGGATACATGTATTTGGAACTCTAAATCAATCACGGTTTGTGCTAGCTCTTTAAACTTGACACAATAAAGCAGTTTCAAGTTCTATCTCTATGGTTTGTTTGCTGTTGATGTAGCCCTAAGCAGAGAGTGGCGAAAATCACTTTCATGGAAAGCGGTTGCCAACCTTCCAAAAAACTACGAGTTTCCTGAAATCTCAGCCAACATTTTTTTACCCAATCTTGATGATTCTTTCAGGTAAGGATCAGTACACCAAAACCACATGGCTCACCAAATTTCGTTCTTCTAGGATCAACCGTTCGTTGGCAGTAATGGTTTCCATTTTTAGGTTTCACTCTGTTTTCTCCTATAGGGATACATGTATTTGGAACTCTAAATCAAACACGGTTTGTGCTAGCTCTTTGAAACTTGACACAATAAAGCAAGTTTCAAGTTCTATCGCTATGGTTTCTTTGCTGTTGATGTAGCCCTAAGCAGTAACTGGCGAAAATCACTTTCATGGAAAGGGGGTTGCCAAGCTTTCAAAAAACTACGAGTTGCCTGAAATCTCAGCCAAAATTTTTTCACCCAATCTTGATGATTTTTCAGGTAATGATCAGTACACCAAAACCACTTGGTTAACCAAATTTCGTTCTTCTAGGTTAAACCGTTCGTTTGCAGTAACGTTTTCATTTTTAGGTTTCACTCTGTTTTCTCCTATAGGGATACATGTATTTGGAACTCTAAATCAAACACGGTTAGTGCTAGCTCTTTGAAACTTGACATAATAAAGCAGTTTCTAGTTCTATCTCTATGGTTTGTTTGCTGTTGATGTAGCCCTAAGCAGAGAGTGGCGATAATCACTTTCATGGATAGGGGTTGCCAAGCTTCCAAAAAACTACGAGTTGCCTGATATCTCAGCCAACATTTTTTCACCCAATCTTGATGATTCTTTCAGGTAATGATCAGTACACCAAAACCACTTGGCTCACCAAATTTCGTTCTTCTAGGTTAAACCGTTCGTTGGCAGTAACCGTTTTCATTTTTAGGTTTCACTCTATTTTCTCCTATGGGGATACATGTATTTTGAACTCTAAATAAAACACGGTTTGTGCTAGCTTTTTGAAACTTAACACAATAAAGCACTTTCAAGTTCTATCTCTATGGTTTGTTTGCTGTTGATGTAGCCCTAAGCAGAGATTGGCGAAAATCACTTTCATGGAAACGGGTTGCCAAGCTTCCAAAAAACTACGAGTTGCCTGAAATCTCAGCCAACATTTTTTCACCCAATCTTGATGATTCCTTCAGATAATGATCAGCACACCAATACCACTTGGCTCACCAAGTTTCGTTCTTCTAGGTTAAACCGTTCGTTGGCAGTAACCGTTTTCATTTTGAGGTTTCACTCTGTTTTCTCCTATAGGGATACATGTATTTGGAACTCTAAATCAAACACGGTTTGTGCTAGCTCTTTGAAAGTTGACACAATAAAGCAGTTTCAAGTTCTATCTCTATGGTTTGTTTGCACTTGATGTAGCCCTAAGCAGAGACTGGCGAAAATCACTTTCATGGAAAGGGCTTGCCAAGCTTCCAAAAAACTACGAGTTGCCTGAAATCTCAGCCAACATTTTTTCACCCAATCTTGATGATTCTTTCAGGTAATCATAAGTACACCAAAACCACTTGGCTCTCCAAATTTCGTTCTTCTAGGTTAAACCATTCGTTTGCAGTAACTGTTTTCATTTTTAGGTTTCACTCTGTTTTCACTTATAGGGATACATGTATTTGGAACTCTAAATCAAACACGGTTTGTGCTAGCTCGTTGAAACTTGACACAATAAATCAGTTTCAAGTTCTATCTCTATGGTTTGTTTGCTGTTGTTGTAGCCCTAAGCAGAGAGTGGCGAAAATCACTTTCATTGAAAGGGGTGGCCAAGCTTCCATAAAACTACGAGTTTCCTGAAATCTCAGCCAATATTTTTTCACCCAATCTTGAGGATTCATTCAGGTAATGATCAGTACACCAATCCCACTTGGCTCGCCAAATTTCGTTCTTCTAGGTTAAACCGTTCGTTGGCAGTAACCGGTTTCATTTTGCGGTTTCACTCTGTTTTCTCCTATAGGGATACATGTATTTGGAACTCTAAATCAAACACGGTTTGTGCTAGCTCTTTGAAACTTGACACAATAAAGCAGTTTCAAGTTCTATCTCTATGGTTTGTTTGCTGTTGATGTAGCCCTAACCAGAGACTGGCGAGAATCACTTACATAAAAAGGGCCTGCCAAGCTTCCAAAAAACTACGAGTTGCCTGAAATCTCAGCACACACTTTTTCACCCAATCTTGATGAAACTTTCAGGTAATGATCAGTACACCAGTCCCACTTGGCTCGCCGAATGTCGTTCTTCTAGGTTAAACCGTTCGTTGGCAGTAACCGGTTTCATTTTGAGGTTTCACTCTGTTTTCTCCTATAGGGATACATGTATTTGGAACTCTAAATCAAACACGGTTTGTGCTAGCTCTTTGAAACTTGACACAATAAAGCAGTTTCGAATTCTATCTCTATGGTTTGTTTGCTGTTGATGTAGCCCTAAGCAGAGACTGGCGAGAATCACTTTCATGGAAAGGGCCTGCCAAGCTTCCAAAAAACTACGAGTTGCCCGAAATCTCAGCAAACACTTTTTCACCCAATCTTGATGAAACTTTCAGGTAATGATCAGTACACCAATCCCACTTGGCTCGCCAAATTTCGTTCTACTAGGTTAAACCGTTCGTTGGCAGTAACCGGTTTCATTTTGAGGTTTCACTCTGTTTTCTCCTCTAGGGATACATGTATTTGGAACTCTAAATCAAACACGGTTTGTGCTAGCTCTTTGAAACTTGACACAATAAAGCAGTTTCAAGTTCTATCTCTATAGTTTGTTTGCTGTTGATGTAGCCCTAAGCAGAGACTGGCGAGAATCACTTTCATGGAAAGGGCCTGCCAAGCTTCCAAAAAACTACGAGTTGCCTGAAATCTCAGCAAACACTTTTTCACCCAATCTTGATGAAACTTTCAGGTAATGATCAGTACACCAATCCCACTTGGCTTGCCAAATTTCCTTCTTCTAGGTTAAACCGTTCGTTGGCAGTAACCGGTTTCATTTTGAGGTTTCACTCTGTTTTCTCCTATAGGGATACATGTATTTGGAACTCTAAATCAAACACGGTTTGTGCTAGCTCTTTGAAACTTGACACAATAAAGCAGTTTCAAGTTCTATCTCTATGCTTTGTTTGCTGTTGATGTAGCCCTAAGCAGAGACTGGCGAGAATTACTTTCATAGAAAGGGTCTGCCAAGCTTCCAAAAAACTACGAGTTGCCTGAAATCTCAGCACACACTTTTTCACCCAATCTTGATGAAACTTTCAGGTAATGATCAGTACACCAATCCCACTTGGCTCGCCAAATTTCGTTCTTCTAGGTTAAACCGTTCGTTGGCAGTAACCGTTTTCATTTTGAGGTTTCACTCTGTTTTCTCCTATAGGGATACATGTATTTCGAACTCTAAATCAAACACGGTTTGTGCTAGCTCTTTGAAACTTGACACAAAAAAGCAGTTTCAAGTTCTATCTCTATGGTTTGTTTGCACTTGATGTAGCCCTAAGCAGAGACTGGCGAAAATCACTTTCATGGAAAGGGCTTGCCAAGCTTCCAAAAAACTACGAGTTGCCTGAAATCTCAGCCAACATTTTTTCACCCAATCTTGATGATTCTTTCAGGTAATCATAAGTACACCAAAACCACTTGGCTCTCCAAATTTCGTTCTTCTAGGTTAAACCATTCGTTTGCAGTAACTGTTTTCATTTTTAGGTTTCACTCTGTTTTCACTTATAGGGTTACATGTATTTGGAACTCTAAATCAAACACGGTTTGTGCTAGCTCGTTGAAACTTGACACAATAAATCAGTTTCAAGTTCTATCTCTATGGTTTGTTTGCTGTTGTTGTAGCCCTAAGCAGAGAGTGGCGAAAATCACTTTCATTGAAAGGGGTGGCCAAGCTTCCATAAAACTACGAGTTTCCTGAAATCTCAGCCAATATTTTTTCACCCAATCTTGAGGATTCATTCAGGTAATGATCAGTACACCAATCCCACTTGGCTCGCCAAATTTCGTTCTTCTAGGTTAAACCGTTCGTTGGCAGTAACCGGTTTCATTTTGAGGTTTCACTCTGTTTTCTCCTATAGGGATACATGTATTTGGAACTCTAAATCAAACACGGTTTGTGCTAGCTCTTTGAAACTTGACACAATAAAGCAGTTTCAAGTTCTATCTCTATGGTTTGTTTGCTGTTGATGTAGCCCTAACCAGAGACTGGCGAGAATCACTTACATAAAAAGGGCCTGCCAAGCTTCCAAAAAACTACGAGTTGCCTGAAATCTCAGCACACACTTTTTCACCCAATCTTGATGAAACTTTCAGGTAATGATCAGTACACCGTCCCACTTGGCTCGCCGAATGTCGTTCTTCTAGGTTAAACCGTTCGTTGGCAGTAACCGGTTTCATTTTGAGGTTTCACTCTGTTTTCTCCTATAGGGATACATGTATTTGGAACTCTAAATCAAACACCGTTTGTGCTAGCTCTTTGAAACTTGACACAATAAAGCAGTTTCGAATTCTATCTCTATGGTTTGTTTGCTGTTGATGTAGCCCTAAGCAGAGACTGGCGAGAATCACTTTCA
>NW_027524284.1:0-33896 GCF_052094955.1 Ictidomys tridecemlineatus | reverse complement strand
GTTTTCTTCAATATTCATACATGCAGTTGGAACTCTAAATCAAATACAGTTTGTGCTAGCTTCTTGAAACTTGGCACACGAAAGTAGTTTCATGTTCAATCTTTATGGTTTGTTTCCTATTGATGTAGCCCCAAGCAGAGACTGACAAAAATCACTTTCATTGAAAGGGGTTGCCTACCTTCCAAAAAGCTACGAGATTCTTGAAATCTCAGCAACATTTTTATACCTAATCTTGATGATACTTTCAGGTAATGATCAGTACACCAATCCCACTTGGCTCACCAAATTTCGTTCTTCTAGGTTAAACAGTTCGTTTGCAGTAACCGTTCTCATTTTTAGGTTTCACTCTGTTTTCTTCAATATAAATACATGCATTTGGAACTCTAAATCTAACTCGGTTTGTGCTAGCTCTGTAAAACTTGGCACAATATAGTAGATTTACATTCTATCGCTATGGTTTGTAACCTATTGATGTAGTCCCAAGCAGAGACTGACGAAAATCACTTTCATTGAAAGGGGATGCCAAGCTTCCATAAAACTACAACTTTCCTGAAATCTCAGCAAACATTATTTCACCCAATATTGATGAACTTTCAGGTAATGATCAGTACCCCAATCCCACTTGGCTCATCAAATTTCGTTCTTCTAGGTTAAACCGTTCGATTGCAGTAACCGTTTTTATTTTTAGGTTATAATCTGTTTTCTCCTATATGGATACATATATTTGGAACTCTAAAACAAACACGGTTTTTGCTAGGTCTTGAAACTTGGCACAAGAAAGTACTTTCAAGTTGTATCTTTAAGGTTTGTTTCCTTTTGATGTAGCCCCAAGCAGAGACTGACGAAAATCACATTAATTGAAAGGGGTTGCCTACCTTCCAAAAAACTACGAGTTTCCTGAAATCTCAGCAAACATTTTTTCACCCAATCTTGATGATACTTTCTGGTAATGATCAATACACCAATGCCACTTGTCTCACAAAATTTCATTCTTCTACGTTAAACCGTTCATTTGCAATAACCGTTTTTTTAGTTTTCACTTTGTTTTCTTCAATATAGATACATGCAGTTGGAACTCTAAATCAAACACAGTTTGTGCTAGCTCCTTGAAACTTGGCACACGAAAGTAGTTTCATGTTCAATCTTTATGGTTTGTTTCCTATTGATGTAGCCCCAAGCAGAGACTGACAAAATTCACTTTCATTGAAAGGGGTTGCCTACCTTCCAAAAAGCTACGAGATTCTTGAAATCTCAGCAACATTTTTATACCCAATCTTGATGATACTTTCAGGTAATGATCAGTACACCAATCCCACTTGGCTCACCAAATTTCGTTCTTCTAGGTTAAACAGTTCGTTTGCAGTAACCGTTCTCATTTTTAGGTTTCACTCTGTTTTCTTCAATATAAATACATGCATTTGGAACTCTAAATCTAACTCGGTTTGTGCTAGCTCTTTAAAACTTGGCATAATATAGTAGTTTTACATTCTATCGCTATGGTTTGTAACCTATTGATGTAGTCCCAAGCAGAGACTGACGAAAATCACTTTCATTGAAAGGGGATGCCAAGCTTCCATAAAACTACAACTTTCCTGAAATCTCAGCAAACATTATTTCACCCAATCTTGATTAACTTTCAGGTAATGATCAGTACCCCAATCCCACTTGGGTCATCAAATTTCGTTCTTCTAGGTTAAACCGTTCTTTTGCAGTAACCTTTTTCATTTCTAGGTTTGACTCTGTTTTCTTCAATATGGATACATGCAGTTGGAACTCTAAATATAAGCAGTTTGTGCTAGTTCTTTGAAACTTGGCACAAGAATTTAGTTTCAAGTTGTATCTTTATGATTTGTTTCCTATTGATGTAGCCCCAAGCAGAGACTGACGAAAATCACTTTCATTGAAAGGGGATGCCAAGCTTCCATAAAACTACAACTTTCCTGAAATCTCAGCAAACATTATTTCACCCAATATTGATGAACTTTCAGGTAATGATCAGTACCCCAATCCCACTTGGCTCATCAAATTTCGTTCTTCTAGGATAAACCGTTCGATTGCAGTAACCGTTTTTATTTTTAGGTTATAATCTGTTTTCTCCTATATGGATACATATATTTGGAACTCTAAAACAAACACGGTTTGTGCTAGGTCTTGAAACTTGGCACAAGAAAGTACTTTCAAGTTGTATCTTTAAGGTTTGTTTCCTTTTGATGTAGCCCCAAGCAGAGACTGACGAAAATCACATTAATTGAAAGGGGTTGCCTACCTTCCAAAAAACTACGAGTTTCCTGAAATCTCAGCAAACATTTTTTCACCCAATCTTGATGATACTTTCTGGTAATGATCAATACACCAATGCCACTTGTCTCACAAAATTTCATTCTTCTACGTTAAACCGTTCATTTTCAATAACCGTTTTTTTAGTTTTCACTTTGTTTTCTTCAATATAGATACATGCAGTTGGAACTCTAAATCAAACACAGTTTGTGCTAGCTCCTTGAAACTTGGCACACGAAAGTAGTTTCATGTTCAATCTTTATGGTTTGTTTCCTATTGATGTAGCCCCAAGCAGAGACTGACAAAATTCACTTTCATTGAAAGGGGTTGCCTACCTTCCAAAAAGCTACGAGATTCTTGAAATCTCAGCAACATTTTTATACCCAATCTTGATGATACTTTCAGGTAATGATCAGTACACCAATCCCACTTGGCTCACCAAATTTCGTTCTTCTAGGTTAAACAGTTCGTTTGCAGTAACCGTTCTCATTTTTAGGTTTCACTCTGTTTTCTTCAATATAAATACATGCATTTGGAACTCTAAATCTAACTCGGTTTGTGCTAGCTCTTTAAAACTTGGCATAATATAGTAGTTTTACATTCTATCGCTATGGTTTGTAACCTATTGATGTAGTCCCAAGCAGAGACTGACGAAAATCACTTTCATTGAAAGGGGATGCCAAGCTTCCATAAAACTACAACTTTCCTGAAATCTCAGCAAACATTATTTCACCCAATCTTGATTAACTTTCAGGTAATGATCAGTACCCCAATCCCACTTGGGTCATCAAATTTCGTTCTTCTAGGTTAAACCGTTCGATTGCAGTAACCGTTTTTACTTTTAGGTTACAATCTGTTTTCTCCTATATGGATACATATATTTGGAACTCTAAAACAAACACGGTTTGTGCTAGGTCTTTGAAACTTGGCACAAGAAAGTACTTTCAAGTTGTATCTTTAAGGTTTGTTTCCTTTTGATGTAGCCCCAAGCAGAGACTGACGAAAATCACATTAATTGAAAGGGGTTGCCTACCTTCCAAAAAACTACGAGTTTCCTGAAATCTCAGCAAACATTTATTCACCCAATCTTGATGATTCTTTCTGGTAATGATCAGTACACCAATCCCACTTGGCTCACAAAATTTCATTCTTCTATGTTAAACCGTTCATTTGCAATAACCGTTTTTTAGTTTTCACTCTGTTTTCTTCAATATAGATACATGCAGTTGGAACTCTAAATCAAACACAGTTTGTGCTAGCTCCTTGAAACTTGGCACACGAAAGTAGTTTCATATTCAATCTTTATGGTTTGTTTCCTATTGATGTAGCCCCAAGCAGAGACTGACAAAAATCACTTTCATTGAAAGGGATTGCCTACCTTCCAAAAAGCTATGAGATTCTTGAAATCTCTGCAACATTTTTATACCCAATATTGATGATAATTTCAGGTAATGATCAGTACACCAATCCCACTTGGCTCACCAAATTTCGTTCTTCGAGGTTAAACAGTTCCTTTGCAGTAACCGTTATCAATTTCAGGTTACACTCTGTTTTCTTCAATATGAATACATGCAGATGAAACTCTAAATCAAACATGGTTTTGTGCTAGCTCTATGAAACTTGGCACAATATAGTAGTTTTACGTTCTATCTCTATGGTTTGTTTGCTATAGTTTTAGTCCCTAGCAGAGACTGACGAAAATCAGGTTCATTGAAAGGGGATGCCAAGCTTCCATAAAACTACGAGTTTCCTGAAATCTCAGCAAACATTTTTTCACCCAATCTTGATGATACTTTCAGGTAATGATCAGTAACCCAATCCCACTTGGCTCACCTAATTTCGTTCTTCTAGGTTAAACAGTTCTTTTGCAGTAACCTTTTTCATTTCTAGGTTTGACTCTGTTTTCTTCAATATGGATACATGCAGTTGGAACTCTAAATATAAGCAGTTTGTGCTAGTTTTTGAAACTTGGCACAAGAATTTAGTTTCAAGTTGTATCTTTATGATTTGTTTCCTATTGATGTAGCCCCAAGCAGAGACTGACGAAAATCACTTTCATTGAAAGGGGTTGCCTACCTTCCAAAAACTACGAGTTTCCTGAAATCGCAGCAAACATTTTTTCACCCAATCTTGATGATACTTTCAGGTAATGATCAGTACACCAATCCCACTTGGCTCTCTAAATTTCGTTCTTCTAGGTTAAACCACTCGTTTGCAATAACCGTTTTTATTTTTAGGTTTCACTCTGTTTTCTTCAATATGAATACAAGCAGTTAAAACTCTAAATCAAACACGTTTTGTGCTAGCTCTTTGGAACTTGGAAAAATAAAGTAATTTCACGTTCTATCTTTATGGTTTGTTTCCTATTGATGTAGCCCCAATCAGAGACTGACAAAAATCACTTTCTTTGAAAGAGAATGCTTACGTTCCAAATAAGTACGAGTTTCCTGAAATCTCAGCAACATTTTTTTACCAAATCTTGACGATACTTTCAGAAAATGATCAGTACACGAATCCAACTTGGCTCACCAAATTTCATTCTTCTAGGTTAAACCGTTCATTTGCAGTAACAATTTTCATTTTTAGGTTTCACTCTATTTTTCCTATACGGATACATTTATTTGGAACTCTATAACAAATACGGTTTGTGCTAGCTCTTTGAATCTTTGCACATGAAAGTAGTTTCAAGTTCTATCTTTATGGTTTGTTTTCTATTGATGTAGCCCCAATAAGAGACTGACGAAAATCACTTTCAATGAAAGGGGTTGTCTACTTTCTAAAAAACTACGAGTTTCCAGAAATCTCAGCAACCTTTTTTTCACCCAATCTTCATGATACTTTCAGGTAATGATCAGTGCACCAATCCCACTTGGCTAACCAAATTTCGTTTTTCTAGGTTAAACCATTCGTTTTCAGTAACCGTTTTTATTTTTAGGTTACACTCTGTTTTCTTCAATTTGGATACATGCAGTTGGAACGCTAAATCAAACACGGTTTGTGCTAGCTCTTTAAAACTTGGCATAAGAAAGTTGTTTCAAGTTCTATCTTTATGGTTTGTTTCCTATTGATGTAGCCCCAATTAGAGACTGACGAAAATGACTTTCATTGAATGTGGATGCCTACCTTCCAAAAAAATACGAGTTTTGAAATCTCAGCAAACATTTTTTCACCCAATCTTGATGATACTTTCAGGTAATGATCAGTACACCTATTTCACTTGGCTCACCAAATTTCGTTCTTCTAGGTTAAACTTTTCGTTTGCTGTAACTGTTTTCATTTTTAGGTTTCACTCTGTTTTCTTCAAAATGGATACATGCAGTTGGAACTCTAACTCAAACAAGGTTTGTGCCAGCTGTTTGAAACTTGGCACAATAAAGTAGTTTCAAGTTCTATCTTTATAGTTTGTTTTTTATTGATTTAGACCCAAGCAGTGACAGACGAAAATCACTTTAATTGAAAGGGGTTGCAAAGCTTCCAAAAAACTACGAGTTTCCTGAAATCTCAGCAACGTTTTTTCAACCAATCTTGATGATACTTTCAGGTAATAATTAGTACACCAATCCCACTTGGCTCACCAAATTTTGTTTTTCTAGGTTAAACCGTTCGTTTGCAGTAACTGTTTTCATTTTTAGGTTTCACTCTGTTTTCTTCAATATGGATACATGCAGTGGGAACTCTAAATCAAACACGGTTTGTGCTAGCTCTTTGAAACTTGGCACAATAAAGTAGTTTCTAGTTGAATCTTTATGGTTTGTTTCCTATTGATGTAGCCCCAAGTAGAGACTGACAGAAATCACTTTCATTGAAAGGTGTTGCCTACCTTTTAAAAAACTACGAGTTACCTGAAATCTCAGCAAACATTTTTTCACCCAATATTGATGATACTTTCAGGTAATGGTCAGTACACTAATCCCACTTTGCTAACCAAATTTTGTTCTTCTAGGTTAAACCGTTTATTTGCAGTAACCGTTTTCATTTTTAGGTTTCACTCTGTTTTCTTCAATATGGATACATGCAGTTGGAACTCTAAATAAAACACCGTTTTTGCTAGCTCTTTCAAACTTAGCAAAAGAAAGTAGTTTCAAGTTCTGTCTTTATGGTTTGTTTCCTCTTGATGTAGCTCTAAGCAGAGACTGACGAAAAACACTTTCATTGAAAGGGGTTGCCAAGCTTCCAAAGAACTATGAGTTTCCTGAAATCTCAGCAACATTTTTTCACCCAATCTTGATGATACTTTCAGGTAATGATAAGTACACCAATCCCACTTGGCTCACAAAATGTCGTTCTTCAAGGTTAAACCGTTCGTTTACAGTAACCGTTTTCATTTTTAGGTTTCAATCTGTTTTGTCCTATATGGATACTTGTATTTGGAACTCTAAAACAAACACGGTTTTTGCTAGCTCTTTGAAACTTGGCACAAAAAAGTAGTTTCAAGTTGTATCTTTATGGTTTGTTTCCTATTGATGTAGCCCCAAATAGAGACTGACGAAAATCCCTTTCATTGAAAAGGCTTGCCTACCTTCCAAAAAACTATGAGTTTCCTGAAATCTCAGCAAACATTTTTTCACCTAATCTTGATGATACTTTTAGGTAATGATCAGTACACCAATCCAACTGGGCTCACCTAAGTTCGTTCTTCTAGGTTAAACCATAAGTTTCCAGTAAACATTTTAATTTTTAGGTTTCCCTCTGTTTCCTTCAATATGGTTACATGCAGTTGGAACTCTAAATAAAACAAGGTTTGTGCTAGCTCTTTGTAACTTGGCAAAAATAAAGTAGTTTTACCTTCTATCTCTATTGTTTGTTTCCTATTGATGTAGTTTCAAGCAGAGACTAACGAAAATCACTTTCATTGAAAGGGGTTGCCTACCTTCCAAAAAAACTACGAGTTTCCTGAAATCTCAGCTAACATTTTTTCACCCTATCTTGATGATACTTTCAGAAAATGATCAGTACACCAATCCCAGTTGGCTTACCTAATTTTGTTCTTCTAGGTTAAACGGTTCATTTGCAGTAACCGTTTTCATTTTTAGGTTTCACTCTATTTTTCCTATATGGATACATTTATTTGGAACTCTAAAACAAATACGGTTTGTGCTAGCTCTTTGAAACTTGGCACAAGAAAGTAGTTTCAAGTTCTATTTTTATGGTTTGTTTCCTATTTATGTAGCACCAAGCAGAGACTGACGGAAATCACTTTCATTGAAAGGGGTTGCCTACCTTCCAAAAAAACTACGAGTTTCCTGAAGTCTCAGCAAACATTTATTAACCCAATCTTGATGATACTTTCAGGTAATGATCAGTACACCAATCCCATTTGGATCACCAAATTTCATTCTTCTAGGTTAAACCGTTCGTTTGCAGTAACCGTTTTCATTTTTCGGTTTCACTGTTTTCTTCAATATGAATATATGCAGTTGGAATTCAAAATAAATCACAGTTTTTGCTAGCTCGTTGTAACTTGGCACAATAAAGTAATTTTAAGTTGTATATTAATGGTTTGTTTCTTATTGATTTAGCCCCAAGCAGAGACTGACGAAAATCTCTTTTATTGAAAGCGGTTGCCAAGCTGCCAAAACACTACGAGTTTTCTAAAATCTCAGCAACGTTTTTTTCACCCAATCTTGATAATACTTTCAGGTAATGATCAGTACACAAATCCCACTTGGCTCACCAAATTTCGTTGTTCTAGGTTAAACCGTTCGTTTGCAGTAACCATTTTCATTTTTAGGTTTCACTCTGTTTTCTTCAATATGGATACATGCAGTTGGAACTCTAAATCAAACACGGTTTGTGCTAGCTCCTTGAAATTTGGCACAATAAAGTAGTTTCAAGTTGATACTTTATGGTTTGTTTCCTATTGATGTAGCCCAATGCAGAGACTGACTGAAATCACTGTCATTGAAAGGTGTTGCCTACCTTCCAAAAAAATTACGAGTTTCCTGAAATCTCAACAAACATGTTTTCACCCAATCTTGATGATTATTTTTGGTAATGATAAGTACACCAATCCCACCTGGCTCAGGAAATTTCGTTATTCTATGTTAATCCGTTCGTTTTCAGTAACCGTTTTCATTTTTAGTTTTCACTCTATTTTCTTCAATGTGGATACATACAGTTGGAACTCTAAATCACACACGATTTTTGCTACCTCTTTGAAACTTGGCACAAGAAAGTTGTTTCAAGTTCTATCTTTATGGTTTGTTTCCTATTGATGTAGCCCAAATTAGAGACTGACGAAAATCAATTTCATTGAAAGGTGTTGCCTACCTTCTAAAAAATTAAGAGTTTTGATATCTCAGCAAACATTTTTTCACCCAATCTTGATGACACTTTCAGGTAATTTTCAGTACACCAATCCCACTTGGCTCACCAAATTTCGTTTTTCTAGGTTAAACCGTTCGTTTTCAGTAACCGTTTTCATTTTTAGGTTTCACTCTGTTTTCTTCAATATGGATACATGCAGTTGGAACTCTAAATCAAACACGGTTTGTGCCAGCTCTTTGGAAATTGAAAAAATAAAGTAATTTCAAGTTGTAACTTTATGGTTTGTTTCCTATTGATGTAGCCCCAAGCAGAGACTGAGGACAATCACTTTAATTGAAAGGGGTTGTCAAGCTTCTAAAAAACTAAGAGTTTCCTGAAATCTCAGCAACATTTTTTTACCCAATGTTAATGATACTTTTAGGCAATGATCAGTACACCAATCCCACTTGGCTCACCAAATTTCGTTCTTTAGGTTAAACCGTTCGTTTGCAGAAACCATTTTCATTTTTAGGTTTCACTCTGTTTTTTTAAATATGGATACATGTATTTGGAACTCTATATCAAACACGGTTTGTACTAGCTTTTTGAAACTTGGCACAATAAAGTAGTTTCAGGTTGTATCTTCATGGTTTGTTTCCTATTGATGTAGCCAAAATCAGTGACTGACGAAAATCACTTTTATTGAAGGGGTTGCCTATCTTCCAAAAAACTACGAGTTTCCTGAAATCTCAGCAAACATTTTTTCAGCCAATCTTGATGATACTGTCAGGTAATGATCAGTACACCAATCCTACTTGGCTCACCAAATTTCGTTCTTCTAGGTTAAACCGCTTGTTTGCAGTAACCGTTTTTATTTCTAGGTTTCACTCTGTTTTCTTCAATATGGATACAGGCAGTTGGAACTCTAAATGTAAGCGGTTTGTGGTAGCATTTTGAAACTTGGCACAAGAATGTAGTTTCAAGTTGTATCTTTATGGTTTGTTTCTTATTGATGTAGCCCCAAGCAGAGACTGACGCAAATCACTTTTTTTGAAAGGGGTTGCCATGCTTCCAAAAAACTACGAGTTTCCTGAAATCTCAGCAACATTTTTTCACCCAATCTTGATGATACTTTCAGGTAATGATCAGTACACCAATCCCACTTGGCTCACCAAATTTCGTTCTTTTAGGTTAAACCGTTCGTTTGCAGTAACCGTTTTAAGTTTTAGGTTTCACTCTGTTTTCTTCAATATGGATACATGCAGTTGGAACTCTAAATCAAATTCGGTTTGTGCTAGCTCTTTGAAACTTGGAACAATAAAGTATTTTCAAGATCTATCTTTATAATTCTTTTCCTAGTGATGTAGCCCGAAGCAGAGTCTGACGAAAATCACTTTAATTTAAAGGGGTGGCTACCTTTCAAAAAATTATGATTTTCCTAATCTCAGCAATTATTTTTTCAGCCAATCTTGATGACACTTTCAGGTAATGATCAGTACACCAATCCCACTTGGCTCACCAAATTTCGTTCTTCTAGGTTCAACCGTTCGTTTGCAGTAAACATTTTCATTTGTAGGTTTCACTTTGTTTTCTTCAATATAGATACATGCAGTTGGAACTCTAAATCAAACACGGTTTGTGCTAGCTCTTTGAAACTTGGCACAATAAGGTAGTTTCTAGTTTAATCTTTATGGTTTGTTTCCTATTGATGTAAGCCCAATCAGAGACTTATGAAAATCACTTTCATTGAAAAGGGTTGCCTACCTTCCAAAAACTACGAATTTCCTGAAATCTCAGCAAAATTTTTGCACCCAATTTTGATGATACTTTCAAGTCATGATCAGTACACCAATCCGACTTAGCTCTTTAAATTTCGTTCTTCTAGGTTAAACCGTTTGTTTGCTGTAACCGTTTCTATTTTTAGGTTTAACTCTGTTTTCTTCAATATGGATACATGTATGTGGAACACTAAAACAAACACAGTTCGTTCTAGCTGTTTTAAACTTGGCATAAGAAAGTAGTTTCATGTTCTATTTTTATGGTTTGTTTCCTATTGATGTAGCCCCAGGTAGAGACTGACGAAAATCACTTCAATTTTAAGGGGTTGCTTAACTTCCAAAAAACTACGGGTTTACTGAAATCTCAACAAACATTTTTTTCACCCAATCTTCATGATACTTTCAGGTAATGATCAGTGCACCAATCTCACTTGGCTCACCAAATTTTGTTTTTTTACGTTAAACCATTCGTTATCAGTAACCGCTTTCATTTTTAGGTTTCTCTCTGTTTTCTTCAGTATGGATACATGCAGTTGGAACTGTAAATCAAACACAGTTTGTGTTAGCTCTTTGAAACTTGGCACAAGAATCTAGTTTTGAGTTGTGTCTTTATTGATTGTTTTCTATTGATGTAGCCACAAGAATGAATCACAAAAATCACTTTTATTGAAAGGGGTGGCCAAGCTTCCAAAAAACTACGAGTTTTTTGAAATCCCAGCAAACATTTTTTCACCCAATCTTGATTATACTTTCAGGTAATGATCAGTACACCAATCCCACTTGATCAATAAATTTAGTTATTCTAGGTTAAACCTTTCTATTGCAGTAACCGTTTACATTTTTAGGTTTCACTCTGTTTTCTTCAATATGAATACATGCAGTTGGAACTCTAAATCAAAAACGGTTTGTGCTAGCTCTTTGAAACTTGTCACAATAAAGTAGTTTCAAGTTCTATCTTTATGGTTTGTTTTTTATTGATATAGTCGCAAGCAAAGACTGACAAAAAACTACGAGTTTCCTGAAATCTCAGCAAACATTATTTCACCCAATCTTGATGATACTTTCAGGTAATCATCAGTACAGTAATCTGACTTGGCTCACCAAATTTCGGTCTTCTAGGTTAAACGGTTCGTTGTCAGTAACCGTTTTTATTTTTAGGTTTCACTCTGTTTTCTCCTATATGGATACATGCATTTGGAACTCGAAATAAAACACGATTTGTGCTAGCTTTTTGAAACTTGGCAAAAGAAAGTAGTTTCAAGTTGTATCTTTATGGTTTGTTTCCTATTGATGTGGCCCCAAGCAGAGACTGACGAAAAACACTTTCATTGAAATTGGTTGCCTACCTTCCAAAAAACTATGAGTTTACTGATATCTCAGCAAACATTTTTTCACCCAATCTTGATGATACTTTCAGGTAATGATCAATTCACCGATCCCACTTGGTTCACCAGATTTCGTTCTACTAATTTAAACCGTTCGTTTGCAGTAACCATTTTAATTTTTAGGTTTCACTCTGTTTTCTCCTATATGGATACATGTATTTTGAACTCTAAAACAAACACGGTTTATGCTAGCTCTTTAAACTTGGCACGAGAAAGTAGTTTCAAGTTGAATCTTTATGGTTTGTTTTCTATTTATGTAGCCCCAATCAGAGACTGACGAAAATCACTTTCATTAAAAGGGGTTGCCTAACTTCCAAAAAAGTATGAGTTTCCTGAAATCTCAGCAAACATTTTTTTACCCAATTTTGATGATACTTTCAGGTAATGATGAGTACACCAATTACACTTGGTTCACCAAATTTCGTTCTACTATGTTAAACCGTTCGTTTGCAGTAACCGTTTTCATTTTTAGGTTTCAATCCGTTTTCTCCTTTATAGATAGATGTATTTGGAACTCTAAAACAAACATAGTTTGTGCTAGCTGTTTGAAACTTGGCACAAGAAAGTAGTTTCAATTTGTAGCTTTATGGTTTGTTTCCTCATAATGTAGCCCAAATGCAGAGACTGACAGTAATGACTTTCATTGATAAAGGTTGCCTACCTGCCAAAAAACTACGATTTTCCTGATCTCAGCAAACATTTTTTCACCCAATCTTTATGATACTTTCAGGTAATGATCAGTACACCAATCCCACTTGGCTCACCAAATTTCTTTCTTCTAGGTTAAACCGTTCATTTGCAGTAACCGTTTTCATTTTCAGGTGTCACTGTGTTTTCTTCAATATGGATACATGCACTTTGAACTCTAAATCAAACATGGTTTGTGCTAGCTCTTTGAAACTTGGCACAAGAAATAGTTTCTAGTTGTATCTTTATGGTTTGTTTCCTATTGATGTAGTCCCTAGCAGAGACTGACGAAAATCACTTACATTGGAAGGGGTTGCCAAGCGTTCAAAAAACTAGGAGTTTCCTGAAATCTCAGCAAATATTTTTTCACTCAATCTTGATGATACTTTCAGGTAATGATCAGGAAACCAATCCCTCTTGGCTCACCAAATTTCATTCTTCTAGGTTAAACCGTTCATTTGCAGTAACCGTTTTCATTTTTGGTTTCACTGTGTTTTCTTCAATATTGACACATTCAGGTGGAATTCTAAGTCAAACACGGTTTGTGCTAGCTTTTTGAAACTTGGAACAAGGATGAATTTTCAAGTTCTATCTTTATGGCTTGTTTCCTATTGATGTAGCCCCAAGCAGAGACTGACGAAAATCACTTTCATTGAAAAGGGTTGCCAAGCTAACATAAAACTACGAGTTTCCTGAAGCCTCAGAAAACATTTTTTCACCCAATCTTGATGATACTTTCAGGGAATGATAAGGACACAAATCCCACTTGGCTCACTAAATTTTCTTCTTCTAGGTTCAACCATTAGTTTGCAGTAACCGTTTTCATTTTTAGGTTTCACTCTGTTTTCTTCAATATGGATATATGCAGTTGAAACTCAAAATCAAAAAAGGTTTGTGCTAGCTCTTTGAAACGTGGCATAAGAAAGTAGTTTCAAGTTGTATCTTTATGGTTTGTTTCCTATTTATGTAGCCCTAAGCAGAGACTGACGAAAATTACTTTCATTGAAAGAGGTTGCCTACCTTACAAAAAAATTACGATTTCCTGAAATCTCAGCAAATATTTTTTCACCCAATCTTGATGATACTTTCTGGTAATGATCAGTACACCAATCCTACTTGGCTCACCAAATTTCGTTTTTCTAGGTTAAACTGTTCGTTTGCAGTAACCGTTTCTATTTTTAGGTTTCACTCTGTTTTCTTTAATATGAATACATGCATTTGGAACTCTAAATCAAACACGGTTTGTGCTAGCTCTTTGAAACTTGGCACAATAATGTAGTTTTACGTTCTGTCACTATGGTTTGTTTTCTATTGATGTAGTACCAAGCAGAGACTGACGAAAATCACTTTTATTGAAAGAGGTTGCCTACCTTCCAAAAAACTACGAGTTTCCTGAAATCTCAGCAAACATTTTTTGACCCAATCTTTAAGGTATTTTCAGGTAATTATCACCACACCAATCCCACTTGGTTCACAAAATTTCGTTCTTCAAGATTCAACCGTACATTTGCAGTAACGGTTTTTATTTTTAGGTTTCACTCTGTTTCCTTCAATATGGATACATGCACTTGGAACGCTAAATCAAACACGGTTTGTGGTAGCTTTTTGAAACTTGGCACAAGAAAGTAGTTTCATGTTGTATCTTTATGGTTTTTTTCCTATTGATGTAGCCCCAAGCAGAGACTGACGAAAATCACTTTCATTGAAAGGGTTGGCCAAGCTTCTAGAAAACTACGAGTTTCCTGAAATCTCAGCAAACATTTTTTCACCCAATCTTGATGATACTTTCAAGGAATGATAAGTACACCAATTTCACTTGGCTCACCAAATTTCATTCTTCTAGGTTAAACCGTTCGTTTGCAGTAACCGTTTTTATTTTTACGTTTCAATCTGTTTTCTCCTATATGGATACATATATTTGGAACTCTAAAACAAACATGGTTTGTGCTATCTCTTTGAAACTTGGCAGAAGAAAGTAGTTTTAAGTTGTATCTTTATGGTTTGTTTCCTATTGATGTACCCCAAGCAGAGACTGACGAAAATCACTTTCATTGAAAAAGGTGGCCAATCTTCCAAAAAACTACGAGTTTCCTGAAATCTCAGCAAACATTTTTTTCACCCAATCTTAATGATACTTTCAGGTAATGATCAGTACACCAATTACACTTGGTTCACCAAATTTCGTTCTTTTATGTTAAACCGTTCGTTTGCAGTAACCATTTTCATTTTTAGGTTTCAATCTGTTTTCTCCTTTATAGGTAGATGTATTTGAAACTCTAAAACAAACACGATTTGTGCCAGCTGTTTGAAACTTGGCAAAAGAAAGTAGTTTCAAGTTGTAGCTTTATGGTTTGTTTCCTCATAATGTAGCCCAAATGCAGAGACTGACAATAATCACTTTCATTGAAAAAGGTTGCCTATCTGCCAAAAAACTACAAGGTTCCTGATCTCAGCAAAAAGTTTTTCACCCAATCTTGATGATACTTTCAGGTAATGATCAGTACACCAATCCCACTTGGCTCACCAAATTTCTTTCTTCTAGGTAACACCATTCGTTTGCAGTAACCTTTTTCATTTTTAGGTTTCACTCTGTTTTCTTCAATATGGATACATGCAGTTGGAACTCTAAATCAAACACGGTTTGTGTTATCTCTTTGAAACTTTGCACAAGAAAGTAGTTTCAAGTTCTGTCTTTATGGTTTGTTTCCTATTGATGTAGCCCCAATAACAGACTGATGAAAATCACTTTCAATGAAAGGCGTTGGCTACCTTCCAAAAATACTACGAGTTTCCTGAAATCTCAGCAACATTTTTTCACCCAATTTTGATGATACTTTGAGGCAATGATCAGTACACAAATACCACTTGGCTCACCGAATTTCGTTCTTCTAGGTTAAACCATTTGTTTACAGTAAACGTTTTCATTGTTAGGTGTCACTCTGTTTTTTTCAAAGTGGATGCATGCAATTGGAAGTCAAAATCAAACATGGTTTGTGCTAGCTTTTTTAAATTTGGCACAAGAAACTAGTTTTAAGTTGTATCTTTATGGTTCATTTTCTATTGATGTAGCCCCAATCAGAGAATGACAAAAATCACTTTCATTGAAAGGGGTTGCCTACCTTCCAAAAAACTATGAGTTTCCTGAAATCTCAGCAACATTATTTCACCGAATCTTGATGATAATTTCAGGTAATGATCAGTACACCAATCCCACTTGGGTAACCGTTTTTCGTTCTTCTAGGTTCAACCGTTCTTTTGCAGTAACCGTTTTCATTTTTAGGTTTTACTCTGTTTTTTTCAAAATGGATGCATGCAGTTGAACTCTAAATCAAACACGGTTTGTGTTATCTCTTTGAAACTTTGCACAAGAAAGTAGTTTCAAGTTCTATCTTTATGGTTTGTTTCCTATTGATGTAGCCCCAATAACAGACTGACGAAAATCACTTTCATTGAAAATGGTTGCCTACCTTCCAAAAAACTACGAGTTTCCTGAAATCTCAGCAATATTTTTTCACCCAATCTTGATGATACTTTCACTTAATGATCAGTACAACAATCCCACTTGGCTCACCGAATTTCGTTCTTTTAGGTTAAACCGTTCGTTTACAGTAACCGTTTTTATTTTTAGGTTTCACTCTGTTTTCTTCAAAATGGATGCATGCCGTTGGAACTCAAAATCAAACATGGTTTGTGCTAGCTCTTTGAAAGTTGGCACAAGAAATAAGTTTCAAGTTCTATCTTTATGGTTCATTTCCTATTGATGTAGCCCCAATTAGAGACTAATGAACATTACTTTCATTGAAAGGGGTTGCCAAGTTTCCAAAAAACTACGTGTTTTCTGAAATCTCAGCAAACATTTTATCTCCCATACTATGAACATGTCAGATAATGATCAGTACACCTATCCCACTTGGCTCACCAAATTTCGTTCTTCTAGGTTAAACCGTTCATTTGCAGTAACCGTTTTCATTTTTAGGTTTCACTCTGTTTTCTTCAATACAGATACATGCAGTTAGAACTCTAAATCAAACACGGTTTGTGCTAGCTCTTTGAAACTTGGCACAAGAAAGTAGTTTCAAGTTGTATATTTATGGTTTGTTTCCTATTGATGTAGTCCCAATATAGACTGACGAACATTACTTTCATTGAAAGGGGTTGCCAAGCTTCCAAAAAACTACGACTTTCCTGAAATCTCAGCAAACATTTTTTCACCCATACTATGATAATTTCAGATAATGATCAATACACCAATTCCACTTGGCTCACCAAATTTCATGCTTCTAGATTAAACCGTTCATTTGCAGTAACCGTTTTCATTTTTAGCTTTCACTCTGTTTTCTTCAATATGGATACATGCAGTTTGAACTCTAAATAAAACACGGTTTGTGCTAGCTCTTTGAAACTTGGCACAATTAAGTAGTTTCAAGTTCTATCTTTATGGTTTGTTTCTTGTTAATGTAGCCGCAATTAGAGACTGACGAAAATCACTTTCATTGAAAGGGGTTGCCAAGCTTCCAAAAAAATTCGAGTTTCCTGAAATCTCAGCAAACATTTTTTCACCCAATCTTGATGATACTTTCATGTAATGATCAGTACACCAATCCCACTTGGCTCACCAAATTTCGTTTCTTCAGGTTAAACCGTTCATTTGCAGTAAACGTTTTCATTTTTAGGTTTCACTATGTTTTCTTCAATATTGATACATGCAGTTGGAACTCTGAATCCAACACGGTTTCTGCTAGCTCCTTGAAACTTGGCACAAGAAAGTAATTTCCTGTTGTATCTTTGTGGTTTGTTTCCTATTGATGTAGCCCCATGCAGTGACTGACGAAAATCACTTTCATTGAAAGGGGTTGCCAAGCTTCCAAAAAACTACGAGTTTCCTGAAATCTCAGCAAACTTTTTTTCACCCATACTATGATACTTTCAGATGATAATCTATACACCAATTCCACTTGTCATGTTTCTAGGTTAAACAGTTGGTTTGCAGTAACCGTTTTCATTTTTTGGTTTTACTCTGTTTTCTTCAATATGGATACATGCAATTAGAAGTCTAAATCAAACACCGTTTGTCGTAGCTCTTTGAAACTTGGCACAACAATGTAATTTCAAGTAGTATCTTTATGATTTGTTTCCTACTGATGTAGCCCCAAATAGAGACTGACGAAAATCACTTTCATTGAAAGGGGTTGCCAAGCTTCCATAAAACTACAAGTTTCCTGAAATCTTAGCAAACATTTTTTCACCCAATATTGATGATACTTTCAGGTAATTATCAGCACACTAATCCCACTTGGCTCACCAAATTTCGTTCTTCCAGGTTAAACCGTTCGTTTGCAGTAACCGTTTTTATTTCTAGGTTTCACTCTGTTTTCTTCAATATGGATACATGCACTTGGAACTCTAAATCAAACACGGTTTGTGCTAGCTTTTTGAAACTTGGCACAAGAATGTAGTTTCACGTTCTATCTTTATGATTTGTTTCCTATTGATGTAGCCCCAAGCAGAGACTGACGAAAATCATTTCATTGAAAGGGCTTGCCAAGCTTCCAAAAAACTACGAGTTTCCAGAAATCTTAGCAACATGTTTTCACCTAATCTTGATGATGCTTTCAGGTAATGATCAGTACACAAATTTCACTTCGCTCACCAAATATCCTTCTTTTAGGTTAAACCGTTCGTTTGCAGTAAACGTTTTCATTTTTAGGTTTCACTCTGTTTTCTTCAATATGGATACATGGGCTTGGAACTCTAAATCAAACAGGGTTTGTGCTAGCTCTTTGAAACTTTGCACAGTATGGTAGTTCTACGTTTTATCTCTATGGATTCTTGGCTATTTATGTAGTCCCAAGCAGAGACTATCGAAAATCACTTTCATTGAAAGGGGTTGCCAAGCTTCCATAAAACTACGAGTTTCCTGAAATCTCAGCAAACATTTTTTCACCCAATCTTGATGATACTTTCAGATAAAGATCAGTACACCAATCCCACTAGCCTCACCAAATTTCATTTTTCTAGGTTAAATCGTTCGTTTGCAGTAACCGTTTTTATTTTTAGGTTTCACTCTGTTTTCTTCAAGATGGATACATGCACTTGGAAGTCTAAATAAAACACAGTTTGTGCTACCTCTTTGAAACTTGGCTTAAGAAAGTAGTTTCAAGTTCTTTCTTTATGGTTTGTTTCCTATTGATGTAGCCCCAAGCAGAGACTGACGAAAATCACTTTCATTGAAAGGGGTTGCCGACCTTCCAAAAAACTACGAGTTTCCTGAAATCTCAGCAAACAATTTTTCACTCAATCTTGATAATACTTTCAGGTAATGATAAGTACACCAATCCCACTTGGCTCATTAAATTTTGTTGTTCTAGGTTAAACCGTTCGTTTGCAGTAACCCTTTTCATTTTTAGGTTTCACTCTGTTTTTTTTCAATATGGATACATGCACTTGAAACTCTATATCAAAGACGGTTTGTGCTAGCTCTTTAAAAATTGGCACATTAATGGAGTTTCAAGTTCTATCCTTCTGGTTTGTTTCCTATTGATGTAGCCCCAAGCAGAGACTGACGAAAATCACTTTCATTGAAAGGGGATGCTTACTTCCAAAAAACTATGAGTTTTCTGAAATCTCAGTTAACATTTTTTCACTGAATCTTTATGACATTTTCAGGTAATGATCAGTACACCAATCCTACTTGGCTCAACAAATTTCGTTCTTCTAGTTTAAACCGTTCATTTACAGTAACCGCTTTCATTTTTAGGTTTCACTCTGTTTTCTTCAATATGGATACATGCAATTGGAATTCTAAATCAAACAGGGTTTGTGCTATCCCTTTGAAACTTGGCACAATAAAGTAGTTTCAAGTTGTATCTTTATGGTTTGTTTCCTATTGTGTAGCCCCAAGCAGAGACAGACGAAGATCACTTTCATTGAATGGGGTTACCTACATTCCAGAAAACTATGAGTTTCCTGAAATCTCAGCAAATATTTTTTCACCCGATCTTGATAATACATTCAGTTAATGATAAGTACACCAATCCCACTTGGCTCACCTAATTTCGTTCTTCTAGGTTAAACCATTCGTTTGCAGTAATCGTTTCCATTTTTAGGTTTCACTCTGTTTTCTTCAATATGAATACATGCATTTGGAACTCTAAATCAAACATGGTTTGTGCTAGCTCTTTGAAACTTGGCACAATAATGTAGTTTTACGTCCTTTTTCTATGGTTTGTTTTCTATTGATGGAGTACCAAGCAGAGATTGACGAAAATCACTTTCATTGAAAGGGGTTGCCGACCTTCCAAAAAACAACGAGTTCCAGAAATCTCAGCAAACATTTTTTCACACAATCGTGATGATACTTTCAGGTAAAGATCAGTACACAAATCTAACTTGGCTCACCAAATGTCATTCTTCTAGGTGAAACCGTTCATTTGCAGTAACCGTTTTTATTTTTAGGTTTCAATTCTGTTTTTTCCTATATGGATACATGTATTTGGAAGTATAAAACAAACACGGTTTGTGACAGCTCTTTGAAACATGGCAGGAAAAAGTAGTTTCAAGTTGTATCTTCATGTTTTGTTTTCTATTGATGTAGCCCCAAGCAGGGACTGACGAAAATCACATTCATTGAAAGGTGTTACCTACCTTCCAGGAAACTATGAGTTTCCTGAAATCTCAGCAAACATTTTTTTACCCAATCTTGATGATACTTTCAGGTAATGATCAGTACACCAATCCAACTTGGCTCACCAAATTTCGTTCTTTTAGTTTAAACCGTTTGTTTGCAGTATCCGTTTTAAATTTTAGGTTTCACTCTGTTTTCTTCAATGTGGATACATGCACTTAGAACTGTAATTAAAAATGGTTTGTGCTAGCTCTTTGAAACTTTCTACATTGTAGTAGTTTTACGTTTAATCTCTATTGTTTGTTTTTTATTTATGTAGTCCAAAGCAGAGACTGACGAAAATCACTTTCATTGAAAGGGGTTGCCAAGCTTCCATAATACTACGAGTTTCCTTAAATCTCAGCCAACATTTTTTCACCCAATCTTGATGATACTTTCAGGTAATCATCAGTACCCAAATCCCACTTGGCTTACCAAATTTCCTTCTTCTAGGTTAAAACTTTCCTTTCTAGTAACCGATTTCATGTTTAGGTTTCACTCTGTTTTCTTCAATATGAATACATGCAGTTGAAACTCTAAATAAAACACAGTTGGTGCTAGCTCTTTGAAACTTGGCACAAGAAAGTAGTTTCAAGTTCTTTCTTTATGGTTTGTTTCCTATTGATGTAGCCCCAAGCAAAGACTGACGAAAATCACTTTCATTGAAAGGGGTTGCCTACCTTCCAAAAAACTACGAGTTTCCTAAAATATCAGCAACATTTTTTCAGCCAACCTTGATGATACTTTCAGGTAATGATCAGTACACCAATCCCACTTGGCTCACCAAATTTCGTTTTTCTAGGTTAAACCATTCGATTGCAGTAACCGCTTTCATTTTTAGGTTTCACTCTGTTTTCTTCAATATGGATATATGCAGTTGGAACTCTAAATCAAAGACGGTTTGTGCTAGCTCTTTGAAACTTGGCACAAAAAAAGTAGTTTCAAGTTCTATCTTCATGGTTTCTTGCCTATTGATGTAGACTTAAAAAGAGACTGACGAAAATCACTTTCATTAAAGGGGTTGCCAAGCTTCCGAAAAACTACGAGTTTCCTGAAATCTCAGCCACATTTTTTCACACAATCTTGATGATACTTTCAGTTAATGATCAGTACACCATATCACTTGGTTCGTCAAATTTTGTTTTTCTATGTTAAACCGTTCGTTTGCAGTAACCGTTTTTATTTTTTGGTTTCACTCTGTTTTCTTCAATATGGATACATGCAGTTGGAACTCTAAATCTAACACGGTTTGTGCCAGCTCTTTGAAACTTGGTGCAATATAGTAGTTCTACGTTCTATCACTATGGTTTGTTTCCTATTGATATAGTCCCAAGCAGAGACTGACGAAAATCACTTTCATTGAGAGGGGTTGCCAACCTTCTATAAAACTACGAGTTTTCTGAAATCTCAGCAACACTTTTTCACCCAATCTTGATGATACTTTCCGGTAATGATCAGTACACCAGTCCCACTCGGCTCACCAAATTTCATTCTTCTGGGTTAAACCGTTCGTTTATAGTAACCCTTTTCATTTTTAGGTTTTACTCTGTTTTCTTCAATATGGATACACGCAGTTGGAACTCTATATCAAACACGTTTTATGCTAGCTCTTTGAAACATGGCACAAGAAAGTAGTTTGAACTTCTATCTTTATGGTTTGTTGCCTATTGATGTAGCCCCAAGCAGAAACTGACGAAAATCACTTTCATTAAAAGGGGTTGCCAAGCTTCCAGAAAACTATGAGTTTCCTGAAATCTCAGCTAACATTTTTCCACCCAATCTTGATGATACTTTCAGGTAAGGATCAGTACACCAATCCCACTTGGCTCACCAAATTTCGTTCTTCTAAGTTAAACCGTTCATTTGCAGTTACCATTTTCATTTTTAGGTTTCAATCTGTTTTCTTCAATATGGATACATGCAGATGGAACTCTAAATCAAACACGGTTTGTGCTAGCTCTTTGAAACTTGGCACAAGAAAGTAGTTTCAAGTTTTATCTTTATGGTTTGTTTACTATTGATGTAGACTCAAGCGGAGTCTGACGAAAATCACTTTCATTAAAAGGGGTAGCAAAGCTTCCAAAAAACTATGAGTTTCCTGGAATCTCAGCAACTCTTTTGCACCCAATCCTGATGATACTTTCAGGTAATGATCAGTAAACCAATCCCACTTGGCTCACCACATTTCGTTCTTCTAGGTTAAACCGTTCGTTGGGAGTAACCGTTTTCATTTTCATGTTTCAGTCTGTTTTCTTCAATATGGATACATGCACATGGAACTCTAAATCAAACACGGTTTGTGCTAGCTCTTAGAAACTTGGCACAGTATAATTGTTTTATGTTTTATCTCTATGGTTTGTTTCCTATTAATGTTGTCTCAACCAAAGACTGACTAAAATCACTTTCATTGAGAGGGGTTGCCAAGCTTCCATAAAACTACGAGTTTCCTGAAATCTCAGCACCATTTTTTCACCCAATCCTGATGATACTTTCAGGTAATGATCAGTACACCAATCACACTTGGATCACGAAATTTCGTTCTTCCAAGTTTAACCGTTTTTTTGCAGTATCCGTTTTCATTTTTAGGTTTCACACTGTGTTTTTCAATATGAATACATGATGTTGAAACTCTAAATCAAACACGGATTGTGCTAGCACTTTCAAACTTGGCACAAGAACGTACTTTCAAGTTGTGTCCTTATGGTTTGTTTCCTATTTATGTAGCGCCAAGCAGATACTGACGAAAATCACTCTCATTGAAAGGGGTTGCCTAAATTCCAAAAAACTACGAGTTTCCTGAAATATCAGCAAACATTTTTTCACCCATTCTTGATGATACTTTCAGGTAATGAACAGTACACCAATCCCACTTGGCTCACGAAATTTCATTCTTCTAGGTTGAATCTTTCGTTTGAAGTACCGTTTTCATTTCTAGGTTTCAATCTGTTTTCTCCTATATAAATACATGTATTTAGGACTCTAAAACAAAGACGGTTTTTGGTAGCTCTTTGAAACTTGGCACAAGAAAGTAGTTTCAAGTTCTATCTTTATAGATTGTTTAATATTGATGTAGCCCCAATCAGAGACTGACGAAAATCACTTTCATTGAAAGGGGTTGCCTACCTTTAAAAAAACTACGAGTTTCCTGAAATCTCAGCAAACATTTTTTCACCCACTCTTGATGATACTTTCAGGTAATGATCAGTACACCAATCCCACTTGGCTCACCAAATTTCGTTCTTCTATGCTTAACCGTTCATTTGCAGTAACTGTTTTCATTTTTAGGTTTCTCTCTTTTTTCTTCAATACAGATACATGCAGTTTGAACTCTAAATCAAAGACGGTTTGTGCTAGCTCTTTGAAACTTGGCACAAAAAAAGTAGTTTCAAGTTCTATCTTCATGGTTTCTTGCCTATTGATGTAGACTTAAAAAGAGACTGACGAAAATCACTTTCATTAAAGGGGTTGCCAAGCTTCCGAAAAACTACGAGTTTCCTGAAATCTCAGCCACATTTTTTCACACAATCTTGATGATACTTTCAGTTAATGATCAGTACACCATATCACTTGGTTCGTCAAATTTTGTTTTTCTATGTTAAACCGTTCGTTTGCAGTAACCGTTTTTATTTTTTGGTTTCACTCTGTTTTCTTCAATATGGATACATGCAGTTGGAACTCTAAATCTAACACGGTTTGTGCCAGCTCTTTGAAACTTGGTGCAATATAGTAGTTCTACGTTCTATCACTATGGTTTGTTTCCTATTGATATAGTCCCAAGCAGAGACTGACGAAAATCACTTTCATTGAGAGGGGTTGCCAACCTTCTATAAAACTACGAGTTTTCTGAAATCTCAGCAACACTTTTTCACCCAATCTTGATGATACTTTCCGGTAATGATCAGTACACCAGTCCCACTCGGCTCACCAAATTTCATTCTTCTGGGTTAAACCGTTCGTTTATAGTAACCCTTTTCATTTTTAGGTTTTACTCTGTTTTCTTCAATATGGATACACGCAGTTGGAACTCTATATCAAACACGTTTTATGCTAGCTCTTTGAAACATGGCACAAGAAAGTAGTTTGAACTTCTATCTTTATGGTTTGTTGCCTATTGATGTAGCCCCAAGCAGAAACTGACGAAAATCACTTTCATTAAAAGGGGTTGCCAAGCTTCCAGAAAACTATGAGTTTCCTGAAATCTCAGCTAACATTTTTCCACCCAATCTTGATGATACTTTCAGGTAAGGATCAGTACACCAATCCCACTTGGCTCACCAAATTTTGTTCTTCTAAGTTAAACCGTTCATTTGCAGTTACCATTTTCATTTTTAGGTTTCAATCTGTTTTCTTCAATATGGATACATGCAGATGGAACTCTAAATCAAACACGGTTTGTGCTAGCTCTTTGAAACTTGGCACAAGAAAGTAGTTTCAAGTTTTATCTTTATGGTTTGTTTACTATTGATGTAGACTCAAGCGGAGTCTGACGAAAATCACTTTCATTAAAAGGGGTAGCAAAGCTTCCAAAAAACTATGAGTTTCCTGGAATCTCAGCAACTCTTTTGCACCCAATCCTGATGATACTTTCAGGTAATGATCAGTAAACCAATCCCACTTGGCTCACCACATTTCGTTCTTCTAGGTTAAACCGTTCGTTGGGAGTAACCGTTTTCATTTTCATGTTTCAGTCTGTTTTCTTCAATATGGATACATGCACATGGAACTCTAAATCAAACACGGTTTGTGCTAGCTCTTAGAAACTTGGCACAGTATAATTGTTTTATGTTTTATCTCTATGGTTTGTTTCCTATTAATGTTGTCTCAACCAAAGACTGACTAAAATCACTTTCATTGAGAGGGGTTGCCAAGCTTCCATAAAACTACGAGTTTCCTGAAATCTCAGCACCATTTTTTCACCCAATCCTGATGATACTTTCAGGTAATGATCAGTACACCAATCACACTTGGATCACGAAATTTCGTTCTTCCAAGTTTAACCGTTTTTTTGCAGTATCCGTTTTCATTTTTAGGTTTCACACTGTGTTTTTCAATATGAATACATGATGTTGAAACTCTAAATCAAACACGGATTGTGCTAGCACTTTCAAACTTGGCACAAGAACGTACTTTCAAGTTGTGTCCTTATGGTTTGTTTCCTATTTATGTAGCGCCAAGCAGATACTGACGAAAATCACTCTCATTGAAAGGGGTTGCCTAAATTCCAAAAAACTACGAGTTTCCTGAAATATCAGCAAACATTTTTTCACCCATTCTTGATGATACTTTCAGGTAATGAACAGTACACCAATCCCACTTGCCTCACCGAATTTTGTTTTTCTATGGTAAACCGTTCATTTGCAGTAACAGTTTTTATTTTTAGGTTTCACTCTGTTTTCTTCAATATGGATACATGCAGTTGGAACTCTAAATCTAACACGGTTTTTGATAGCTCTTTGAAACTTGGGGCAATATAGTAGTTTTACATTCTATCTCTATGGTTTGTTTTCTATTGATGTATTCCCAAGCAGAGACTGATGAAAATCACTTTCATTTAAAGGGGTTTCCAAGCTTCCAAAAAACTAGGAGTTTCCTGAAATCTCAGCAACATTTTTTCACCCAATCTTGATGATACTTGCAGGTAATGATCAGAACACCAATTCCACCTAGCTCACCAAATTTTGTCTTCTAGGTTAAACCGTTCGCTTGCAGTAACCGTTTTCATTTTTAGTTTTCACTCTGTTTTCTTCAATATGGATTCATGAACTTGGAACTCTAAATCAAACATGGTTTGTGCTAGCTCTTTGAAACTTGGCACAAGATTGTAGTTTTATGTTCTATTTTTATAGTTTGTTTCCTATTGATGTAGCACCAAGCAGAGACTGACGAATATCATTTTCATTTAACGGGGTTGCCTACCTTTCAAAAAACTACGAGTTTTTTGAAATCTCAGCAAACATTTTTTCACCCAATCTTGATGATACTTTCAGGTAATGATCAGTACAGCAAACCTACTTGGCTCACCAAATTTTGTTCTTATAGGTTAAACCGTTCGTTTGTAGTAACCTTTTTCATTTTTAGGTTTTACTCGGTTTTTTTCAATATGGATACATGCAGTTGGAACTCTAAATCAAACACGGTTTGTGTTAGCTCTTTGAAACTTGGCACAAGAAAGTAGTTTCAAGTTGTATCTTTATGGTTTGTTTCCTATTGATGTCTCCCAAAGCAGAGACTGACGAAAATCACTTTCATTGAAAGGGGTAGCCAAGCTTCCAAAAAACTATGAGTTTCCTGAAATCTCAGCAACATTTTTTCAACCAATCTTGATGATACTTTTAGGAAATGATCAGTACACCAATCCCACTTGGCTCACCAAATTTCGTTCTTCTAGGTTAAACCGTTTGTTTGCAGTAACCGTTTTCATTTTTAGGTTTCACTCTGTTTGCTTCAATGTGGATACATACAGTTGGAACTCGAAATTAAACACGGTTTGTGCTAGCTCTTTGAAAATTGGCACAGTATAGTAGTTTTACGTTTTATCTCTATGGTTTGTTTCCTATTGATGTAGTCCCAGCAGAGACTGATGAAAATCACTTTCATTGATAGGGTTTGCCAAGCTTCCAAAAAACTACGAGTTTCCTGAAATCTCAGCAAACATTTTTTCACCCAATCTTGATTATACTTTCAGGAAATGATCAGTACACCAATCCCAATTGGCTCACCAAATTTCGTTCTTCTAGGTTAAACCGTCCATTTGCAGTAACCGTTTTCATTTTTAGGTTTCACTCAGTTTTTTTCAATATGGATACATGCATTTGGAACTCTAAATCTAACATAATTTATGCTAGCTCTTTGAAACTTGGCACAAGATTGTAGTTTCAAGTTCTATATTTATACTTTGTTTCATATTGATGTAGCCCCAAGGAGAGATTGACGAAAATCACTTTCATTTAAAGGGGTTACCTACCTTCCAAAAAACTACGAGTTTCCTGAAATCTCAGCAACATTTTTTCAACCAATCTTGATGATACATTCAGGTAATAATCAGTACACCAATCCCAGTTTGCTCACCAAATTTCGTTTTTCTAAGTTAAACCGTTCGTTTGCAGTAACCATTTTTATTTTTAGGTTTCACTCTGTTTTCTTTAATATAGATACATGCAGTTGGAACTCGAAATCTAACACGGTTTGTGCTAGCTCTTTGAAACTTGGCACAAAAATATATTTTCAAGTTCTATCTTTGTGGTTTTTTTTCTATTGATGTAGCCCCAAGCAGAGACTGACGGAAATCACTCTCATTGAAAGTGGTTGCCTATCTTCCAAAAAAATACGTGTTTCCAGAAATCTCAGCAAACATTTTTCTCCGAATCTTGATGACACTTTCAGGTAATGATCAGTACTCCAATTTCACTTTGCTAACCAAATTTCGTTCTTCTAGGTTAAAACGTTTGTTTGCAGTAACCGTTTTTATTTTTAGGTTTCACTCTGTTTTCTTCAATATGGATACATGCAGTTGGAACTCTAAATCTAACACGGTTTGTGCTAGCTCTTTGAAACTTGGCGCAATATAGTAGTTTTAAGTTCTATCTCTATGGTTTGTTTCCTATTGGTGTAGTCCCAAGCAGAGACTGACGAAAATCACTTTCATTGAGAAGGGTTGCCAAGCTTCCATATAACTACAAGTTTCCTGAAATCTAAGCAATATTTTTTCACCCAATCTTGATGATACTTTCAGGTAATGATCAGTACACCAATCCCACTTGGCTCACCAAATTTCGTTCTTCTAAATTATACCGTTCATTTCCAGTAATCATTTTCATTTTTAGGTTTCACTCTGTTTTCTTCAATATGGATACCTGCAGTTGGAACTTTAAATCAAAGACGGTTTGTGCTAGCTCTTTGAAACTTGGCACAAAAACGAAGTTTCAAGTTCTCTCTTTATGGTTTCTTGCCTATTGATGTAGACTTAAAAAGAGACTGACGAAAATCACTTTCATTAAAGGGGTTGCCAAGCTTCCGAAAAACTACGAGTTTCCTGAAATCTCAGCCACATTTTTTCACACAATCTTGATGATACTTTCAGTTAATGATCAGTACACCATATCACTTGGTTCGTCAAATTTTGTTTTTCTATGTTAAACCGTTCGTTTGCAGTAACCGTTTTTATTTTTTGGTTTCACTCTGTTTTCTTCAATATGGATACATGCAGTTGGAACTCTAAATCTAACACGGTTTGTGCCAGCTCTTTGAAACTTGGTGCAATATAGTAGTTCTACGTTCTATCACTATGGTTTGTTTCCTATTGATATAGTCCCAAGCAGAGACTGACGAAAATCACTTTCATTGAGAGGGGTTGCCAACCTTCTATAAAACTACGAGTTTTCTGAAATCTCAGCAACACTTTTTCACCCAATCTTGATGATACTTTCTGGTAATGATCAGTACACCAGTCCCACTCGGCTCACCAAATTTCATTCTTCTGGGTTAAACCGTTCGTTTATAGTAACCCTTTTCATTTTTAGGTTTTACTCTGTTTTCTTCAATATGGATACACGCAGTTGGAACTCTATATCAAACACGTTTTATGCTAGCTCTTTGAAACATGGCACAAGAAAGTAGTTTGAACTTCTATCTTTATGGTTTGTTGCCTATTGATGTAGCCCCAAGCAGAAACTGACGAAAATCACTTTCATTAAAAGGGGTTGCCAAGCTTCCAGAAAACTATGAGTTTCCTGAAATCTCAGCTAACATTTTTCCACCCAATCTTGATGATACTTTCAGGTAAGGATCAGTACACAAAACCCACTTGGCTCACCAAATTTCGTTCTTGTAGGTTAAACCGTTCATTTGCAGTAACCATTTTCATTATTAGGTTTCACTCTGTTTTCTTCAATATGGATACATGCACTTGGAACTCTAAATCAAACATGGTTTGTGCTAGCTCTTTGAAACTTGGCACAAGATTGTAGTTTTATGTTCTATTTTTATAGTTTGTTTCCTATTGATGTAGCACCAAGCAGAGACTGACGAATATCATTTTCATTTAACGGGGTTGCCTACCTTTCAAAAAACTACGAGTTTTTTGAAATCTCAGCAAACATTTTTTCACCCAATCTTGATGATACTTTCAGGTAATGATCAGTACAGCAAACCTACTTGGCTCACCAAATTTTGTTCTTATAGGTTAAACCGTTCGTTTGTAGTAACCTTTTTCATTTTTAGGTTTTACTCGGTTTTTTTCAATATGGATACATGCAGTTGGAACTCTAAATCAAACACGGTTTGTGTTAGCTCTTTGAAACGTGGCACAAGAAAGTAGTTTCAAGTTGTATCTTTATGGTTTGTTTCCTATTGATGTCTCCCAAAGCAGAGACTGACGAAAATCACTTTCATTGAAAGGGGTAGCCAAGCTTCCAAAAAACTATGAGTTTCCTGAAATCTCAGCAACATTTTTTCAACCAATCTTGATGATACTTTTAGGAAATGATCAGTACACCAATCCCACTTGGCTCACCAAATTTCGTTCTTCTAGGTTAAACCGTTTGTTTGCAGTAACCGTTTTCATTTTTAGGTTTCACTCTGTTTGCTTCAATGTGGATACATACAGTTGGAACTCGAAATTAAACACGGTTTGTGCTAGCTCTTTGAAAATTGGCACAGTATAGTAGTTTTACGTTTTATCTCTATGGTTTGTTTCCTATTGATGTAGTCCCAGCAGAGACTGATGAAAATCACTTTCATTGATAGGGTTTGCCAAGCTTCCAAAAAACTACGAGTTTCCTGAAATCTCAGCAAACATTTTTTCACCCAATCTTGATTATACTTTCAGGAAATGATCAGTACACCAATCCCAATTGGCTCACCAAATTTCGTTCTTCTAGGTTAAACCGTCCATTTGCAGTAACCGTTTTCATTTTTAGGTTTCACTCAGTTTTTTTCAATATGGATACATGCATTTGGAACTCTAAATCTAACATAATTTATGCTAGCTCTTTGAAACTTGGCACAAGATTGTAGTTTCAAGTTCTATATTTATACTTTGTTTCATATTGATGTAGCCCCAAGGAGAGATTGACGAAAATCACTTTCATTTAAAGGGGTTACCTACCTTCCAAAAAACTACGAGTTTCCTGAAATCTCAGCAACATTTTTTCAACCAATCTTGATGATACATTCAGGTAATAATCAGTACACCAATCCCAGTTTGCTCACCAAATTTCGTTTTTCTAAGTTAAACCGTTCGTTTGCAGTAACCATTTTTATTTTTAGGTTTCACTCTGTTTTCTTTAATATAGATACATGCAGTTGGAACTCGAAATCTAACACGGTTTGTGCTAGCTCTTTGAAACTTGGCACAAAAATATATTTTCAAGTTCTATCTTTGTGGTTTTTTTTCTATTGATGTAGCCCCAAGCAGAGACTGACGGAAATCACTCTCATTGAAAGTGGTTGCCTATCTTCCAAAAAAATACGTGTTTCCAGAAATCTCAGCAAACATTTTTCTCCGAATCTTGATGACACTTTCAGGTAATGATCAGTACTCCAATTTCACTTTGCTAACCAAATTTCGTTCTTCTAGGTTAAAACGTTTGTTTGCAGTAACCGTTTTTATTTTTAGGTTTCACTCTGTTTTCTTCAATATGGATACATGCAGTTGGAACTCTAAATCTAACACGGTTTGTGCTAGCTCTTTGAAACTTGGCGCAATATAGTAGTTTTAAGTTCTATCTCTATGGTTTGTTTCCTATTGGTGTAGTCCCAAGCAGAGACTGACGAAAATCACTTTCATTGAGAAGGGTTGCCAAGCTTCCATATAACTACAAGTTTCCTGAAATCTAAGCAATATTTTTTCACCCAATCTTGATGATACTTTCAGGTAATGATCAGTACACCAATCCCACTTGGCTCACCAAATTTCGTTCTTCTAAATTATACCGTTCATTTCCAGTAATCATTTTCATTTTTAGGTTTCACTCTGTTTTCTTCAATATGGATACCTGCAGTTGGAACTTTAAATCAAAGACGGTTTGTGCTAGCTCTTTGAAACTTGGCACAAAAACGAAGTTTCAAGTTCTCTCTTTATGGTTTCTTGCCTATTGATGTAGACTTAAAAAGAGACTGACGAAAATCACTTTCATTAAAGGGGTTGCCAAGCTTCCGAAAAACTACGAGTTTCCTGAAATCTCAGCCACATTTTTTCACACAATCTTGATGATACTTTCAGTTAATGATCAGTACACCATATCACTTGGTTCGTCAAATTTTGTTTTTCTATGTTAAACCGTTCGTTTGCAGTAACCGTTTTTATTTTTTGGTTTCACTCTGTTTTCTTCAATATGGATACATGCAGTTGGAACTCTAAATCTAACACGGTTTGTGCCAGCTCTTTGAAACTTGGTGCAATATAGTAGTTCTACGTTCTATCACTATGGTTTGTTTCCTATTGATATAGTCCCAAGCAGAGACTGACGAAAATCACTTTCATTGAGAGGGGTTGCCAACCTTCTATAAAACTACGAGTTTTCTGAAATCTCAGCAACACTTTTTCACCCAATCTTGATGATACTTTCCGGTAATGATCAGTACACCAGTCCCACTCGGCTCACCAAATTTCATTCTTCTGGGTTAAACCGTTCGTTTATAGTAACCCTTTTCATTTTTAGGTTTTACTCTGTTTTCTTCAATATGGATACACGCAGTTGGAACTCTATATCAAACACGTTTTATGCTAGCTCTTTGAAACATGGCACAAGAAAGTAGTTTGAACTTCTATCTTTATGGTTTGTTGCCTATTGATGTAGCCCCAAGCAGAAACTGACGAAAATCACTTTCATTAAAAGGGGTTGCCAAGCTTCCAGAAAACTATGAGTTTCCTGAAATCTCAGCTAACATTTTTCCACCCAATCTTGATGATACTTTCAGGTAAGGATCAGTACACAAAACCCACTTGGCTCACCAAATTTCGTTCTTGTAGGTTAAACCGTTCATTTGCAGTAACCATTTTCATTATTAGGTTTCACTCTGTTTTCTTCAATATGGATACATGCACTTGGAACTCTAAATCAAACACGGTTTGTGCTAGCTCTTTGAAACTTGTCACAAGAAAGTAGTTTTATGTTCTATTTTTATGCTTTGTTGCCTATTGATGTAGCCCCAAGCAGAGTCTGACGAAAATCACTTTCATTAAAAGGGGTTGCAAAGGTTCCAAAAAATTACGAGTTTCCTGGAATCTCAGCAACTTTTTTTCACCCAATCTTGATGATACTTTCAGGTAATGATCAGTACACCAATCCCACTTGGTTCACCAAATTTCGTTCTTCTAAGTTAAACCGTTCATTTGCAGTTACCATTTTCATTTTTAGGTTTCAATCTGTTTTCTTCAATATGGATACATGCAGATGGAACTCTAAATCAAACACGGTTTGTGCTAGCTCTTTGAAACTTGGCACAAGAAAGTAGTTTCAAGTTTTATCTTTATGGTTTGTTTACTATTGATGTAGACTCAAGCGGAGACTGACGAAAATCACTTTCATTAAAAGGGGTAGCAAAGCTTCCAAGAAACTATGAGTTTCCTGGAATCTCAGCAACTCTTTTGCACCCAATCCTGATGATACTTTCAGGTAATGATCAGTAAACCAATCCCACTTGGCTCACCACATTTCGTTCTTCTAGGTTAAACCGTTCGTTGGGAGTAACCGTTTTCATTTTCATGTTTCAGTCTGTTTTCTTCAATATGGATACATGCACATGGAACTCTAAATCAAACACGGTTTGTGCTAGCTCTTAGAAACTTGGCACAGTATAATTGTTTTACGTTTTATCTCTATGGTTTGTTTCCTATTAATGTTGTCTCAACCAAAGACTGACTAAAATCACTTTCATTGAGAGGGGTTGCCAAGCTTCCATAAAACTACGAGTTTCCTGAAATCTCAGCACCATTTTTTCACCCAATCCTGATGATACTTTCAGGTAATGATCAGTACACCAATCACACTTGGATCACGAAATTTCGTTCTTCCAAGTTTAACCGTTTTTTTGCAGTATCCGTTTTCATTTTTAGGTTTCACACTGTGTTTTTCAATATGAATACATGATGTTGAAACTCTAAATCAAACACGGATTGTGCTAGCACTTTCAAACTTGGCACAAGAACGTACTTTCAAGTTGTGTCCTTATGGTTTGTTTCCTATTTATGTAGCGCCAAGCAGATACTGACGAAAATCACTCTCATTGAAAGGGGTTGCCTAAATTCCAAAAAACTACGAGTTTCCTGAAATATCAGCAAACATTTTTTCACCCATTCTTGATGATACTTTCAGGTAATGAACAGTACACCATCCCACTTGCCTCACCGAATTTTGTTTTTCTATGGTAAACCGTTCATTTGCAGTAACCGTTTTTATTTTTAGGTTTCACTCTGTTTTCTTCAATATGGATACATGCAGTTGGAACTCTAAATCTAACACGGTTTTTGATAGCTCTTTGAAACTTGGGGCAATATAGTAGTTTTACATTCTATCTCTATGGTTTGTTTTCTATTGATGTAGTCCCAAGCAGAGACTGACGAAAATCACTTTCATTTAAAGGGGTTTCCAAGCTTCCAAAAAACTAGGAGTTTCCTGAAATCTCAGCAACATTTTTTCACCCAATCTTGATGATACTTGCAGGTAATGATCAGAACACCAATTCCACTTAGCTCACCAAATTTTGTCTTCTAGGTTAAACCGTTCGCTTGCAGTAACCGTTTTCATTTTTAGTTTTCACTCTGTTTTCTTCAATATGGATACATGAACTTGGAACTCTAAATCAAACATGGTTTGTGCTAGCTCTTTGAAACTTGGCACAAGATTGTAGTTTTTATGT